>NC_134488.1:43124660-43127160 GCF_040206685.1 Ascaphus truei | reverse complement strand
CTGCAAGGTTCAATCGCAATATGTGATCGTTCTCCTCCGCCGTACAGAAGCCAACGTTTTCGGTTCTCACACACTTTCCCTGAGGAAGGTCCCCGAGCGAAACGTTGCTTTCTGTACTTTGGATGGAAGATCACATTTTGATAGTGAGCCTTGCAGGGCTGTGTCTGTTCCATCGGGGTCTGGATGGCGTATCTATCTTTCGATTGGCTGTTATCGGACGCACGCAGGAGCGTTGTCGCAGCCGTAGGTAGGAGCTTCTCTTCTCTGCCCAATCTAGTCTGCGTCTTACAGGAGCAATCCATGCCGGCCATTTATTTGTATGTATTATTATTATTTTGAACCGCAGTAATTTCAACTCCGGGAACCCCCTCCTCCCCGGAGATACTTACCTCTGCAGTTTAATTTTAATATCTGGGGGAAGAGCGTTGGACCTCTGCAACCACCTGCGCCCCACTGATGTATAGGACCATGTGTGTTCAACTCTGTCCTCCATCCCCCCCCCCCCACAACAGGTCAGGTTTTCAGGATATTCTTGCTTCAGCACAAGTGGCTCAATTAAAGACGGGGGTTTGGATTCATAGATCATGCACATTTATTGCATATCCTATGATCATACTGGACACCTAACAAGCTCCTATTGAACCCCCAAAATAACCACAACATATATATAAGCATATGAGTGTCACATATCTACTCAATAGATATTTATACATATATATTTAGGCACTGTACCGTGTATGAGTTTCACTGGATGTGCTAAAACTGAGCTCTGTCTGTGTTTTATGTTCTGTCTCTGGTTTTAAATATCCTATGATCATTTTATCATTATTGATCACTAGTCTCGCTGGATTCGTCAATACTTTTGGACATTGGAAACGATTAGCGTAATCTCGGTGCGCCCACATTTGTATTTCCTTTTTTTAAGTCCCTTCATTTGAATATTTAGAAATAAAGTATGGTGGCCCCCAGTAAAGTGTATTCGATCGCCTATAGATGCCTCACTCTCTGCCCCACAATACCGAACCTTTTAAGAGCACTTGTCACATTGTATATTGTGTTCGGACTTTTATTTGTGCATTCTTAAACTCAAGGATAACCGGGTTACAATGAAGAGGTAACCCTCTGCACAAGGCTTGTTGACATGAGCCCCGGGCTATATAAACTGCACACAGGATGTTTTCATGGCTTATCAGCCCATTTTAAGGAACTTGATGAGTGGTGAGGCTGACCTCTCACCCTGGCCAAATTCCTTTCGGCATCTACAAAGGTTCCAAACCCTCCCCACCCCCCAAACTGGACTCCTAAACCTTTTGCCATTCTGGTAGCAAAAGGGTTAAGAGGCAATCCTAGCAGCACTTTAAAAAAAAAAATATATATATATTATAATATATCATAAATTAAAAAAATATATATATAATATAATATATCATATATTATATATATATATATATATTTTTTTAATTTATTTTAATATATGCAGCATTGATGACCTTTATTGAAAACTAGCTGAGAGACCCGGTGTTGCCCGTGAGTTAAATTTTCCCGCTAGGAGGGGGGGGGGACGGAAAGTGGACAGGAGGGGGGGGGGACAGTGGACAGGAAAGGGGGGACGGACAGTGGACAGGAAGGGGGGGACGGGCAGTGGACAGGAGGGGGGGGGCAGTGGACAGGAGGGGGGGACGGACAGTGGACAGGAGGGGGGGACGGACAGTGGACAGGAGGGGGGGGGACGGACAGTGGACAAGAGGGGGGGGGACAGACAGTGGACAGGAGGGGGGGGGACGGACAGTGGACAGGAGGGGGACGGGGCAGTGGACAGGAGGGGGACGGGGCAGTGGACAGGAGGGGGGGACGGGGCAGTGGACAGGAGGGGGGGACGGGGCAGTGGACAGGAGGGGGGGACGGGGCAGTGGACAGGAGGGGGGACGGGGCAGTGGACAGGAGGGGGGGACGGACAGTGGACAGGAGGGGGGACGGACAGTGGACAGGAGGGGGGGACGGACAGTGGACAGGAGGGGGGGGACGGACAGTGGACAGGAGGGGGGGGACGGACAGTGGACAGGAGGGGGGGGACGGACAGTGGACAGGAGGGGGGGACGGACAGTGGACAGGAGGGGGGGACGGACAGTGGACAGGAGGGGGGGGACGGCCATTGGACAGGAGGGGGGGACGGCCATTGGACAGGAGGGGGGGACGGGCCATTGGACAGGAGGGGGGGACGGGCCATTGGACAGGAGGGGGGGACGGGCCATTGGACAGGAGGGGGACGGGCCATTGGACAGGAGGGGGACGGGCCATTGGACAGGACAGGCACCCGGCGTTGGCCGGACTTAAAATGTCCGGCTCCCTCCTCTCCCCCTGTCTGTTTCTCCGCTCCCCCCCTCTCTCTCCGCTCCCCCCCCTCTCTCTCCGCTCCCCCCCCTCTCTCTCCGCTCCCCCCCCTCTCTCTCCGCTCCCCCCCCTCTCTCTCCGCTCCCCCCCCCTCTCTCTCCGCTCCCCC
>NC_134488.1:43073773-43124460 GCF_040206685.1 Ascaphus truei | reverse complement strand
CTCCGCTCCCCCCCTCTCTCTCCGCTCCCCCCCCTCTCTCTCCGCTCCCCCCCCTCTCTCTCCGCTCCCCCCCCTCTCTCTCCGCTCCCCCCCTCTCTCTCCGCTCCCCCCCCTCTCTCTCCGCTCCCCCCCCTCTCTCTCCGCTCCCCCCCCTCTCTCTCCGCTCCCCCCCTCTCTCTCCGCTCCCCCCCCTCTCTCTCCGCTCCCCCCCCTCTCTCTCCGCTCCCCCCCTCTCTCTCCGCTCCCCCCCTCTCTCTCCGCTCCCCCCCTCTCTCTCCGCTCCCCCCCTCTCTCTCCGCTCCCCCCCTCTCTCTCCGCTCCCCCCCTCTCTCTCCGCTCCCACCCTCTCCCTCCGCTCCCCCCCTCTCTCTCCGCTCCCCCCCTCTCTCTCCGCTCCCCCCCCTCTCTCTCCGCTCCTCCCCCTCTCTCTCCGCTCCCCCCCCTCTCTCTCCGCTCCCCCCCCTCTCTCTCCGCTCCCCCCCCCCCAAGCGCAGCTCCAGTCCCCATCCCACAGTGACACACACACACAGTGACACACACACACACAGTGACACACACACACACAGTGACACACACACACACACACACACAGTGACACACACACACACACACACACACAGTGACACACACACACACACACAGTGACACACACACACACACAGTGACACACACACACAGTGACACACACACACACACACAGTGACACACACACACACACAGTGACACACACACACACACAGTGACACACACACACAGTGACACACACACACAGTGACACACACACACAGTGAGACACACACACAGTGAGACACACACACACACACACAGTGTCACACACACACTCACACTCTCCCATACACACACACACACACACACACAGTGGACAGGAGGAGGGGGGGTTAGGGAGAGTGGAACGTCCGGCGATCCGAATAGGCGGCTCCCCCCCCCCCCGCGCCCATCTCCCTCCCCACGCGGGCAAGCAAGGGAGCGCCGTGGGGAAGGGGACCAGAGGGAAGGGCATGTCCCGCGCGCCCGCCACTGCCCTGTTCCCCCTTCCTCCGCCCCCCCCCCCCCGGGCATGTCCCGCGGCGTCTCACTGCGGGTTGGGGGGGTTGTTGTCGTGCTCACCTCAATTGGGAGCCATTAGCTGCGAGGCAGCTGCAGGTGGAAGGGGGTCCTTCCGGAGGCTGCCTGCCCACTGCCTGTCCCCCCGCCGGGGAGGGAGGGCAGTGAGCGCCGGGGAGGGAGGGAAGTGAGCGCCGGGGAGGGAGGGAAGTGAGCGCCGGGGAGGGAGGGAAGAGAGCGCCGGGGAGGGAGGGGAAGTGAGCGTTGGCGGCTGGGGCAGGAGGGCCGCGCCGCGCTTCCCCTCCTCCGGGAGCACGTGAGGGTGAGGGTGAGTGTGATGGGGGGAGAGGACAGTGTGTGTGTGTGTGGTGTGTGTCCCTGTGTCCCCGAGG
Source organism: Ascaphus truei (assembly GCF_040206685.1). Taxonomy (NCBI): domain Eukaryota; kingdom Metazoa; phylum Chordata; class Amphibia; order Anura; family Ascaphidae; genus Ascaphus; species Ascaphus truei. The sequence goes on along the minus strand of NC_134488.1, from coordinate 43,123,003 downwards.
GGGAAGAGAGTGGCAGTTGGGTGACGTCAGAGCCACCAATCTGCTAGTACCAACCTTTCCATTTTATATATTAAGACTAATAACCTAAGCTGTCGATTTTTTTTATTTTGTTCCCCCGTCATCGATCAGCAAAAATCTTGCTTCCCAGGCTTCATTAAATGGCTGCCTTTCAGTTTCAAGCAATCCTTCAGTCCGTGTAACTCAGCAGCTGCAATGTATTCTTGTATTATAAAGTTAACCTTCTTTATTACAGTTTGCAGCTCAAACGCCTGGGAACATTGGCAGCAAATGATCACAAGTAGGAAAGTGTTACAAAGATCTTGCACTGCTGGGGAGGTGGGCTACAGCCTGCTATAAAAATCAAAGGATGCTCTGTGTATTGAAATGGCATTAAGAGTTACATTTAAAAGAAAATGTAGTAAGTATTATCTAATATTGCAGAACTGATTTATTTATTTATTTAAAAAACACAAGTAGGATTTGCTTGGATCGAGAGATTTCAGTCCCTGGTTAATATCGGTGGAGAAACGGTGTGTTTAACTTTTAAACAGAGTTCTACAATCTTTATATAATAGGGCAAGTGTCCTTTTTATACGAAATGTGGTTTTCTTTAAAAACTTCTTTAAAAACTTTTGTTATAACGTTCAGAAGGTTTGGCTAATTTTAGAAACGTGTGTTTCCCCCCATTGTTTTTGGTTTCTAATTTGTAAACAATCAAGTTTTGGTCAAATGAAAACACCAACTTAAAAATATATATATTAATAATGATGATAAAAAATAAATATAAATATATATATATATATATATATATATATATACCGACTTTAATATTTATACTGAAAACAAGGGAAACGCTATTATCCCATTTGTAAAGCGCCAGCCTATTCCGCAGCAGGGACAGAGTTATGTATATTACATAAACTGCATGACCTACAAGTAAGGACAGACCAAAGCTGACCTATACAGGAGGTACAACAAAGTTAGAGGACTCCGATGCTACATCCAATTGACAAAACATATGGTAATAAATTTAACGTTAAATACTTCAATAATAACATTATCTTGGTCGTTTTAGTTACCCTCTGGCCAAAGCATCATAAGGGTTTATGGATAACCCTGCTTCAGCACAGGTGGCTGTCTTTGACTGTGAGCCTCCTGTGCTGAAGCAGGGTTATCCATAAAACCTGGTCTGTTGGTGGCCCTTGAGACCCCTGTTTTAGATAAAAGTACACTTTCGGTGGGACTGAACCCTTACTAAATGTACATATTCAGCGAGATCTAAACAAAGGAAAAGACTACTAAGCAATGCAATAAAGAATGCAATTCAATGACAAATTACGTGTTGTTTGATGATGAACTCACAATAAAATCTGAGTTATAAATGACAAATTAAAAATAATTACTGAGATTTAAAAAAAAAAAGTGTAAAAAAATAAATAAAAATACAATAGTGAGTAATAGGATTGTGTTTTTTCCTGTTTTTCCGGGGACCTGCGGTATTTCACATTGCAGCCGGGACCCGGCTTCCTATCCTGGTTACAGTAAAAGGCGTTTGAGCTGCCGCTTTAAGCTGGTGATGGTGTGAGCAGTTATTTGTGTGTGTTAAATAGTTTTCCACTCCTATATAATTATTTGATGGCTGGAGGTTTGCCAAGCGCACAGACCTTTTCATAGCAATGTAAGCAAAAGGGGGAAACCTGCATTTTAATAGCAGCAAAAGGTCACACAAGGCAGCGGGAATTCCCTGCTAAATGGTGTGTGTGTGTGTGTGTGTGTGTGTGTGTGTGTGTGTGTGTGTGTGTGTGTGTGTAATGGGAGTTTGTGTATATACATAATTTATTTTAATTTTAATATTAGTGTGTATGTGTCTTAACTCTTTTATATGTAAATCTATATTCATTTTCCGGGGACATTGAATGCCTGGACACAGGTTTATGCTTTGAGGGTGGCGGACTTGGAGGGGTTGACCGGTAAATACTTAACTGAAAGAGTAGTTGATTGATGGAGCAGCCTTCCGGCAGATATGGTGAGGGCAAATGTAGTCATCCTAGGGAACCCTAGAGGGGTAAAAAGTACTGGACAAAGGTCTTGGATTATAGATCGTAAATGAGCAGTGTAGCTGAGCTCAATAGGCATGATCTGATAACTATTATGCCACTATAATACTTGTGCCTATACTGTATGTGTTGGGTATGTGACTATATCGATATCTATCTTCAGCCCTCGCCTATCCACTGCGTGATGAAGGCCTCCCCAATGATCTTCTAGGAGCTGAGGTTTCAAGCCGCTTTTTTTCTTCTCCATGTTGTTACAACACATTTTCTGATTTTGACATGCACGTGTTTGTGTAGATGCATACATAGCGGGACTTGGCTGTCTTGCGCTCAGAGAACCTTTTTCTCTTGCACATGGTATTGCTTTTAAGGGGCCATCTTCTTCCTCTCCCAGCTCACATCGCTGCCTCTGTCTGTCTTCTCTGGGATTCCAGTTGTGTGTCTGCCTGTCTCTATTTCAAAGCTATGGGTACTTGGTCTGTACTGGCACAGTCTTTGGGTTCTTAACCCTCAGCAGTTGGAGTCCCAGAGTGTAGTGTCTCTGTAGGGAGTGGGTAGTTTGCAGGTATGATGCCAGGTGTAGTGTCTGTAGGTAGGGTAGGGTAGGTAGCAGGTATGGTGCTGGGTGTAGCGTCTCTGTAGGGAGTGGGTAGGTAGCAGGTATGGTGCTGGGTGTAGTGTCTCAGTAGGGAGTGGGTAGGTAGCAGGTATGGTACTGGGTGTAGTGTCTCAGTAGGGAGTGGGTAGGTAGCAGGTATGGTGCTGGGTGTAGTGTCTCAGTAGGGAGTGGGTAGGTAGCCGGTATGGTGCTGGGTGTAGTGTCTCAGTAGGGAGTGGGTAGGTAGCAGGTATGGTGCTGGGTGTAGCATCTCTGTAGGGAGTGGGTAGGTAGCAGGTATGGTGCTGGGTGTAGTGTCTCAGTAGGGAGTGGGTAGGTAGCAGGTATGGTGCTGGGTGTAGCATCTCTGTAGGGAGTGGGTAGGTAGCAGGTATGGTGCTGGGTGTAGTGTCTCAGTAGGGAGTGGGTAGGTAGCAGGTATGGTGCTTGATGTAGGGAGTGGGTAGGTAGCAGGTATGGTGCCGGGTGTAGCGTCTCTGTAGGGAGTGGGTAGGTAGCAGGTATGGTGCTGGGTGTTGTGTCTCAGTAGGGAGTGGGTAGGTAGCAGGTATGGTGCTGGGTGTAGTGTCTCAGTAGGTAGTGGGTAGGTAGCAGGTATGGTGCTGGGTGTAGTGTCTCAGTTGGCAGTGGGTAGGTAGCAGGTATGGTGCTGGGTGTAGCATCTCAGTAGGGAGTGGGTAGGTAGCAGGTATGGTACTGGGTGTAGTGTCTCAGTAGGGAGTGGGTAGGTAGCAGGTATGGTGCTGGGTGTAGCGTCTCAGTAGGGAGTGGGTAGGTAGCCGGTATGGTGCTGGGTGTAGTGTCTCAGTAGGGAGTGGGTAGGTAGCAGGTATGGTGCTGGGTGTAGCATCTCTGTAGGGAGTGGGTAGGTAGCAGGTATGGTGCTGGGTGTAGTGTCTCAGTAGGGAGTGGGTAGGTAGCAGGTATGGTGCTTGATGTAGGGAGTGGGTAGGTAGCAGGTATGGTGCTGGGTGTAGCGTCTCTGTAGGGAGTGGGTAGGTAGCAGGTATGGTGCTGGGTGTTGTGTCTCAGTAGGGAGTGGGTAGGTAGCAGGTATGGTGCTGGGTGTAGTGTCTCAGTAGGTAGTGGGTAGGTAGCAGGTATGGTGCTGGGTGTAGTGTCTCAGTAGGCAGTGGGTAGGTAGCAGGTATGGTGCTGGGTGTAGCATCTCTGTAGGGAGTGGGTAGGTAGCAGGTATGGTGCTGGGTATAGTGTCTCAGTAGGGAGTGGGTAGGTAGCAGGTATGGTGCTTGATGTAGGGAGTGGGTAGGTAGCAGGTATGGTGCTGGGTGTAGCGTCTCTGTAGGGAGTGGGTAGGTAGCAGGTATGGTGCTGGGTGTAGTGTCTCAGTAGGGAGTGGGTAGGTAGCAGGTATGGTGCTGGGTGTAGTGTCTCAGTAGGGAGTGGGTAGGTAGCAGGTATGGTGCTGGGTGTAGTGTCTCAGTAGGTAGTGGGTAGGTAGCAGGTATGGTGCTGGGTGTAGTGTCTCAGTAGGGAGTGGGTAGGTAGCAGGTATGGTGCTGGGTGTAGCATCTCTGTAGGGAGTGGGTAGGTAGCAGGTATGGTGCTGGGTGTAGTGTCTCAGTAGGGAGTGGGTTGGTAGCAGGTGTGGTGCTTGATGTAGGGAGTGGGTAGGTAGCAGGTATGATGCTGGGTGTAGTGTCTCAGTAGGGAGTGGGTAGGTAGCAGGTATGGTGCTTGATGTAGGGAGTGGGTAGGTAACAGGTATGGTGCTGGGTGGAGCGTCTCTGTAGGGAGTGGGTAGGTAGCAGGTATGGTGCTTGGTGTAGTGTCTCTGTCGGGAGTGGGTAGGTAGCAAGTATGATGCTTGATGTAGGGAGTGGGTAGGTAGCAGGTATGGTGCTTGGTGTAGTGTCTCAGGAGGAGTGGGTAGGCAGCAGGTATGGTGCTTGGTGTAGTGTCTCAGGAGGAGTGGGTAGGCAGCAAGTATGATGCAGGGAGTGGGTAGGTCCCCAGCAGGTATGATGCTAGGGTATCGTTGCTCTGTAGTAAGTTGTTGGTCTGCAGCGTTGAGAGCTACATTTCATTTTTCCAGCTCCCCACATATTGTGCCTTTTCATTCTGCTGGCCATTGCGTTAATTTGATATTGATCTGTGTGCGGTTTTGTTAGCCGAATGAGCGGATAAGTTGTCTGATGGCACAGGGTTTAGTGAGGAGCTCCTGCCGTCATCGCTCTGCTGCAGGTAGACTGTATGATGTTCAGGTGGGCCCCAGTATTGCAGTGACAAGTACAGGGAAGCGGACCAGCTGTTTTGTAGAATTCCAGTTGAGCTGGTGCCCATTTTGTTCGGGTCTGTGTATGTCCTGGGGCGCCACATATCCCTGCCATAGAGAAAGAAGGGCGTAATGACACTATTCTTGACGGTTATATTGGTGGTTTGCGGTTGTACGGTTGTATAGCATACAATGCATCTGCAGACCTTTTCCTTCAGTATATTTATAGCCAGTTTCATTTCGCTAATGCCCTCATAGTTAGACTGAGGTTTGTGTAGCTTACGGTCTCTCTTGCAACTTGGCCTGGGTCTCCTGTCTCGCTCCTTTTTTGGCCTGGGTCTCCCTCCCTTTTTGGCCTGGGTCTCCCTCCCTTTTTGGCCTGGGTCTCGCTCCCTTTTTGGCCTGGGTCTCCCGTCTCGCTCCCTTTTTGGCCTGGGTCTCCCGTCTCGCTCCCTTTTTGGCCTGGGTCTCCCGTCTCGCTCCCTTTTTGGCCTGGGTCTCCTGTCTCGCTCCCTTTTTGGCCCGGGTCTCCTGTCTCGCTCCCTTTTTGGCCTGGGTCTCCCGTCTCGCTCCCTTTTTGGCCTGGGTCTCCCGTCTCGCTCCCTTTTTGGCCTGGGTCTCCCGTCTCGCTCCCTTTTTGGCCTGGGTCTCCCGTCTCGCTCCCTTTTTGGCCTGGGTCTCCCGTCTCGCTCCCTTTTTGGCCTGGGTCTCCCTCCCTTTTTGGCCTGGGTCTCCCGTCTCGCTCCCTTTTTGGCCTGGGTCTCCCGTCTCGCTCCCTTTTTGGCCTGGGTCTCCCGTCTCGCTCCCTTTTTGGCCTGGGTCTCCCGTCTCGCTCCCTTTTTGGCCTGGGTCTCCCGTCTCGCTCCCTTTTTGGCCTGGGTCTCCCGTCTCGCTCCCTTTTTGGCCTGGGTCTCCCGTCTCGCTCCCTTTTTGGCCTGGGTCTCCCGTCTCCCTCCCTTTTTGGCCTGGGTCTCCCGTCTCCCTCCCTTTTTGGCCTGGGTCTCCCGTCTCGCTCCCTTTTTGGCCTGGGTCTCCCGTCTCCCTCCCTTTTTGGCCTGGGTCTCCCGTCTCCCTCCCTTTTTGGCCTGGGTCTCCCGTCTCGCTCCCTTTTTGGCCTGGGTCTCCCGTCTCGCTCCCTTTTTGGCCTGGGTCTCCCGTCTCGCTTCTTTTTGGCCTGTGTCTCCCTCACTTTTTGGCCTGGGTCTCCCGTCTCACTCCTGGGTCTCTCTCTCTCTTCTCTCTCTTCCCCCCCCCCCCCCCCCCGCTTCCTCTGAGGCTGAAGTCAGACTTCTCCCAGTGAGGAAGCTATGAATTTGTAACATCTCTTATCTCGTGTCCCTTTTTCTTCTTCTTGTTTGCTTACAAACTGGGCCCCAGTGGGACTTTTGTTCCGCTGATCGGCATTGGGTAGCCTCAGAAGGAAGACACATTCTCCCGTTACAGTTACCCAGGGTGTCATAAATGGGATTTGGACACCAGTTACATTGATATTCCTGTCGCTGCTCCGTTAATACAAAGCTTCACGTCTGCAGCTAAGCACCGCGCTATGGCAGTTTTTCTTCATTTAGCTTTTAATTGCTTTCTTTCTCCTTTATGGATAAAAGACTGTCCATTTAATTAACTCTAGAATGCAATTTCAAAACACTAATGCGTTTACACATGATAGCTTTTAAAATAAAAGTGGCATCTTAAAATTGCACAGCAGCCTTCGGGGTGTTACTTTTCACCTTTGTGCCAGGCGGGAGGCCAGCGGGTTGTGGTTTTAAACATGCATAATGTTTGAGGGGGGGTCAAAAACTCTATACTCTATTCTGACCATGTAGATGCTGCATTGTAGGTTGGTGCAGAGTATCAATGCTCTTATGGCAGGGATTTGTGTGTATATGCTCTCACACCAAGATCAGGAGTACTCAACTCCAGTCCTCAAGCCCCCCAAACAGGTAAGGTTTTCAGGATATCCCAGCTTCAGCACAGGTGGCTCAACCAGAGACTCAGTCTTCGACTGAGCCTCTAATTGAGCTACCTGTGCTGAAGCTGGGATATCCTGAAAAACCTGACCTATTGAGGGTGGGTTTGGGGGATAGAGGTCTTGACAACTGGCGTGGAGCCCCCCTAATCCAGACACGCACGATAGAGATTTTTCTCCGTATGTTATGTTATGTATCAAACCTGCCAACTTTCAAAATCTGCCCCATGTGCATCTCCCGCGCACCAACGCGATTCACATCACGACCCCTGCTCCTCCCCCCGACCCTCTTTTCATGGCTCCCCATGTGACTTCTACGCATACAAACCGGGTGTCACACGATGTTGTGTCCGAGATGAGCTTCCTGAAGAAGGTCCTTTTTGCATTGGAGCGAAAGTGTTTTCTTGGGCTACAAAATCTATTTCTTCACGGACAGATTCGTGGGCTGGCTCTTTATTTCGGCAAGCCCTGGTTTGGGTTACATATGGAGAGTGCTATATGTGCACGTGGATCCTATAACTTGTGGCTTAAGGTGTGCCACGGTTCTTTATCTATTTAGGCCTATAATCTATATCGGTCCCATATAAGATCGATTATTTCCCTTTATATACACGTTATGTCTCCTGTATGTTTCTATTGGTGCAAAATGAGGATTGTGAAATGACAGCCAGTGGATCATTGCAAAGACCCACTTCCTAATCTAATGAGTAATTCAGTGGGGGAAATGTGGTCTATAATTGGGTAATAGTTTTGGTATTAGGGATTTATTTATTAAATAAAAAAATTCAGCTAATTTGCAGATCTCCCTCAAAACTAGTGGGGTGCTGGTCAGTGTATACACATTTAACATTTAGTTTTTTGGGGGTTTCTTCTTTAAAAAACAAAAAAAAAACCCCAATGCTTGTTTTGAGACATGCTGTGCCTAAATATTTAACTCCAATAGAGCAAATTGCCTTTTAACTGCGTTTTATTTGCGTTCATTAAGAGTATAATTTAAAAGCTCAGTAATTTGCAAGGCACCTCTTGACTTTCCTGGGGCGAAAGACAGAATCATTTGCACATCACTGGCACCCCTTCCATGCTGAAGGAATCGTGGGAACGCTTCATGTGCTTTATATGTACCGGAGAAGTACATTTTTTATTTATTTTAAAGGTTGAGGTCACGGGGTGGCAAAGTCCAGTCCCCCAAAAGCTACCATTAGATCAGGTTTTCAGGATATCTCTGCGTCAGCATGGTGCACCTGTGCTGAAGCAGGGATATCCTGAAAATATGACCTGGGGGTAGTTCTTGGGGACTGGAGTTGACCACCCCATGTTTACAGTATATAATACATTACAGCAACCGCCCCCCTCCTAAACTTCTTTGCACCTTTCTAAGTGGGGAAGGGAACACACGGATGAAATCGAGAGTGTTCCTGGAGATGCGTTAGCAACCGGATGTCCACCCCTCTGATAAAGTAACCAGGTGTCTCAAAGGAAAATGAGTCCAAGAGTTTTTGGGGTGTGTCGGCAAATAACCATGGACCTTTTTCTTTGAAATAAATAGGAGTGTGAAGAGGGGATGGAGCATTTGGAAGACACGACCATTTATTTTCCACCTTGAATTCTTCCTCTCTGCCGGCAAGTTCTCAGGAGGTCATTTTCGGCAGAAATGTATAAGATCACACTGTTTAACCGATTCTGGGACTCCAATTATTTGTATATTATTTCTTCTGGATCTGTTCCCCAGATCATCCAATATTTCTTCCAGAATTTGATTTTTTTTTTTTTTTTTTTTGTACATTTCTTCCATCTTTTTGGTCAGAGAACCCAGGACATCCTCCACCTCGCTCACCCTGCTTTCCACCTCCTCCATTCTGGAAGCGTGTGCAGTGAGATCCCCCTTGAGCTTTCTGGTGCCTTGCTTGATTTAATCAGAATTGGCTTCTAGTTTGGGTAGTAATTCTTTTGCAAAAGCCTTGGCTATTGTCATAGTTTGTTATTGAGATTCTGTGCAGGGTTGGATGTCTCCAGGTCTGACTCCCTAGGGTCTGATCCCCTGGCCTCATGGCCGTCGGCCATTTTATGATTTTCTTTCTTCTTATCCCCTTCTCATTTCTTGGATATATTGGGGCCATTTCTCCAGTTTTTGATAGGACTTTTTCCATTATAGTGTAGAGCAAGACCTTCTCTACTGTGGTGGTCACTTTTGGGTAATTATTCTGCAGATTATTGGCAGATATTTCAAAATCTCCTCAGGATCTAGTGGAGCTGCTCTGAAGTACTGCTCACTGCTCTGGCGCCATACCAGACGTCCATGACTAATTTTTTTCAAGGGAGCCTTCCACTGCGCTTTGAGGAACGAGTTCTACCTGTGTATTCTGCCCGGGCTCCCGAATGGATGTGAAACTTGGACTCTAAATGTGAAGATATTCAGAAGCTACAGATATCGCATACTGGAATGGAGAGATGCATGCTGGGTATTACCCGAAGAGGCGGGGGGGGGGGGGGGAACGAATGGGTTTAAAACCAAACAAAAGTCTGAGACATCGCAAGGGTGCAGAACCTAAAATGGCAACGACTCCGGACATATCACAAGAAGAAATTACTGCAAAGATGGAAGTCATGTGAATTCCACATGAATCCCTTAAATCTTCTGTATAAAACCTTTTATAAAGCCGTAATACCCCTCAGAATCCTATACAAATTTAACTTCAGCTCATTGAGTGTCATGCCGTTTAATTTTTTTTAATTGTGTTAGAAATTGTGATTCTTAATCCCTAAACGTCTTAAATTACCATGGTAACTTTTTTTTTGGCCGGGAGGGGGTCCATGTTAACCTACCAGACCTGTTAATATTTCAAATGTGTATATCTCCTGAAATTAAGCATCATCAATTACAATCCATGTTGGAAATGTCAATCAATGCGGACTACTGCTTTTAAGCCAAAATCTTGGGCCATGCATGACCGGCAAACCTACACGCTGCCAACAGTTTCAATATTTTGGGGTGTTGCATTGTGAAGCTGGTTGTGGCTAAAACCAGGCTCAAAAATAAGCTCTGGTGACAGCAACCCTCCTCCTTAGTGTCCAGTAATGATCGAGTATATTCACTTCTCGAACAGGTCCTCATCTCCAGCCCTTGTCCATCCATTGCTGATTGATGGCCTCCCCAATGATCTTACTGGTACTGAAGCCTTTGTTCTACAAACACATTTACTAACATCTTTTGGTCCTTTACTAAATTCCAAGATTTTTTTTAAGAGTACCTTTTTTTCCAACGATGGTAATTTCTTGATGTCTGACCCACAGCCATTTTTAATTTCTTCGACCTTGTGACTATGACAAACCTTTTTTTTTTTTTTTTTTCTCCCATTCATTCTCTTTGGGTAATACCCAGCATACATCTCTCCATACTTCTTTGGGTTGTCTGAAATGATCTTTCCATTTTAAGGTCCAAGTTTCAAATCGATACGTCGGTATAGGCAGGATCCATGGATCCAACGCTTTCCTCTTGAGGCTTCGTGAAAAATTCTCTTCAAAGCTGGTCTTGTTTCTTCCAAATGATTCATTCCAACTTCATTCTCAATTTATTTCATTCACAAGCTTCCCATCCATTGTTCTTTGCAGAGATTCATATGGAGGTCCACCTTGCTTCCTTTGAGTTCTCTGATTTTTGCTGCTGGAGGTAATCTAGACTTGTGGCAACAATAACAATGTTGTCTGCAATCGTAGGTGACTCTGGTGCAGTATTCGCTATTTTGATTTTGATTTCTTTTTCTTCCCAATTCAATGTCTTTCACAATCCTTTCACATCTTTGCTGATCCTTTGCTTCATATTATCTATTAGTTGTTGTTGCATTCTTGTAAATGTTCCTTGACTTTCAATATAGGCTTCAACATTTTGTCTTAATGCATTTAAAATGGCTCCGGTATAGATGGTGTTCATAGATTTATGAAAAAGCATTTCATTGTGAGCCGAGTGGTAGACCATATTGATTACCCCGAAATCCTTTTCTTGTTCAACTTTGGATGTGGTCCAGTGGTTGTGCCCACCGCGAAAGTCCGCTTGTTTTCTAGGTTGGGCAAAGTCCTGTTTCTGGCATCCGATTTAGTTAGTATCTTTGTAAAAATAAATTTGGCAGTAGACGGATTCCTCTGTAGTTCTTGAGGTTATCGTCTTCTTTGTGTCCTTTCTTATGGATGACGATAACCATTTTCCTGTTCTTCAAGCAGCATGTTAAGAGTTCTGCAGGGATTTTCCTCCCCAGCTTCCTTCAAGATTTTAGTAGTTGATTCAATCTTCTCCAGAGGCCTTTCCGTTCGATTTGGATTTAATAACCGTTCTTACTTTTTGTTCTGGAAGAACGCATGGTTTGGCAGGGGTGGCTTCTTGCTCTTCAGCTGCCTAATTATGCCCTGTGTTATCTGTATTCTTGGACAATGTCTTGGAGAAGTTCTCAACACTCTTATGATCAGGGACCAGTCTATTAATGCAGATCAGCTATGTCGTCCTACAACTTTTTATTTTTTATTATCTTTCCTATATCGCTGTTTAAGTCTTCATATATCCTCCGTTGTGCAAAATTGTGTTCAATTTTTGTTCCAACGTCTTTGGATTGCATCATGTTTTGATTTTTTTTGTTTCCTCAAACTGCTTACACACCTGCTATTCTTCCCCACCTTTTTGTGATGGCGATTCCTCCAGTTTTATCTGTGCTTTCAACTCCATGAGTTTTTAATAATTGTTTCTTAATGTGTCCCCCTTGCATGTTGAGCAAACCAAAGCATTTCTTTCTCTTTTTGTTATTTTTGAGGTTCTTGATGCTTCAGTTTTTGTCGGGTATTGCGGGGAATATGTCAAGAAAAATTCAAAGAGAAAATGGACATACTGTAAGGAGGACCCCAATGAAATCAAGAATGAAATGGACTATGTCCCATCCAACAAGAAACATGAGTGAAGACAGCACAGGAAAGTGTGTGTGTGTGTGTGTGTGTGTGTGTGTGTGTGTGTGTGTGTGTGTGTGTATACACACATATGCATGCACACACACACACTGAGCCCTTCAGGATCCGTTCTCATCGTGTCTGTATAATTCTGTGTACTTTGGCAGCGTTATTTGTGTGTGTGAGAGATAAGAGTGCCATTAGTAGTCTCGGGTCTGGGAAGTGAGCGAATGAGTCGTTGTGTGTATGAATCACACTTACAGGTTACTGTGTAACGGACCCCTGTGTGCACCGCTTACAGGGAATGTTTCTAATATCTTTATAGGATCAAAGGGAGAACGCTGAGTTATGGGATCAGCCATAGAGAGCAGCGACTGTCCATTATGGGGAAGTGATTTCCAGGAATAACTTGCTGCCATACCTCCAGACCCCCTTAACCCCTTCCCTACTAGTCATGCCTGTGACACATTGCATATTAAAATATCTATATGTATCATGCAAAGCATTGTCCAGGGGGTTAATTTTTCCCATTATCACAACCGCACAAATGTTAAATAATTAAGCTCACAAATACTTTCTTTTTTACAGAAACCCGTAATGATATTCTCGCTGGGTCCGTGTCATTCTAACCTCATTGGGTACGAATGGTTCCATTTCATCTCTGGGTAACGCTGGCAGTATTTCATTTACAGAATACAACAGGAGGAAATAAAAACCTCCGAAAGGGGTTTGGTTACTAGTGAAATAATGTCAAAGTTTTTAGAATAAAAGGATTTACTGGAAAGGTTTATTTGATGTTGTATAACCCTTTCACTGGCTGGGGTGCATTCCAGTGCGAGGGATTCATGGGTTAAAGAGGTGCCAGGCATCTACCAATGGGGGGCTCAAGTCCAGTCCTCGAGCCCCCCCGCCCACCTCTCCCCAACAGGTCCCTGCGTCAGTGCAGGTGGCTCAATCACTCCTTGCTTCAACACAGGTGGCTCAATGAGCCATCTGTGCTGAAGCAGGGATATCCTGAACCTGGCCAGTTGGGGGTCTTGAGGACTGGAGTGGAGCCCCCCCCCCCCCGCTCTAGAATTTCCCCTATGAAGAACCCTAATGTTGATTCCTAAAAGATATCACAATTTATAGGGAATCCATATTTTGTGTGTGTTTAACCCATTAAACTCATGATTTATCCTCAAGTTCCTACTTCGCCACCGGGGTCAGAGTGGGAAGCCATACAGATGCTTGGTTCCTAAACCCAATCCCCGCGGGATGCCGGTCCGCTGTGCTAATCCGCTGGTTTTCAGCGCATGTAATTAGTATGTTCTCGATCAAATAGTTTTTTCTCTGCTGGTGCGTAAGTGAAAGGAACTGGTATAAAGCGATAACTACAGCCTTCTCTCATCCAGCGACTTTAACCGTTCAGCTGCTTCCAGGAATGACACTGAATGGGGGGGGGGGGGTTGGTGGTCAGGGTCAGGTTCAGGTTTAACCACGTATGTGCTGGAGCAAGAACAGGCTAAAAATCTAGTCCCACATGAGACTAAAATGAACCAATGTGTGATATGTTTAATAGATTAAGTGTTGGGGGCTGATGCCTTAAATGTGATTTTTGATCATTTCAAATCTTTTGCACCTTTGAATGGCAATCTTGTTCCACTCCTCCCTGTCAGGAGACCAACTACAGAACAGGGCAGGATAAGGGAGAGCTCATTTTATAAAATCTACCTGTGGATTATATTTGTAAAAGGCTTTGAAAACCTTCCGCATCATTGTCACTGGGTCACTTTTTTGGTAATTGAATCTCTTAAACCAGGGGTGCTCAACTCCTGTTCTCAAGGCCCCCCACCCCCTAACAGGCCAGGTTTTCAGGATATCCCTGCTTCCCCACATGGTGGCTGTCTTTGACTGAGCCACCTATGCTGAAGAAGGCTCTTCGACTGTGCTACATGTGCTGAAGCAGGGACCCTGTCTTAATCCAATAAACATACTGCTTTGTATGACATGTGAACCATCAATTATCTGAACAGTTCCAAAATGTGTTTTAAATGAAGGTAGAGACACCTTTTTGGTGGTTGGATAATACATTCCCCTAAAGAGAAGCCCCGGGGATTTTGTTACCAATTTGCCTATAAATGCAAGGTTCATAAAAGAGCCTTATTGTGAATGATTAAGTAAAGATTGAACGATTAATGCTTTGGAGGTTTATACTGTACACTGTGCTTACAATTCTTTAAATCTACTTGATTCTGAATGTATTATTTTTTCTAATCGTCCGGGTGCCCGTTGCTAAAACTTAACCCTTTAAATACAACACCTGACAGTGCTGTTTAAGCTTGACGCATGCAATATGTATGTCATCCTATGCAAACGCTGGAAGAGAGTTGTTTGAATGTTAAACGGTTGATGGGATCACAACTGTAGCCACCCCACACACACTAAAGGATTAATTAAGAAACCCAGACCCGCCGCGGGGCACGAGAGATGAGTTTTGTGGAAGGGGGGGGGGGGGGGGTGTTGTATCTGAGGTTTTGCAGATGTCCCAGTACAGGCAGATAAACAATCCACGTTACAGAATGCTAATACATTGGACCCTTGTCCCAACCCCATTGTGTGCGGTGAGAAGAACTCCTTGTAATGCACACTTACAGAGTATGATGGTAATGGGTCGCTACAGAGTACCACTACTTTTTATTTGGAGAGCTGGAGGGCTGCTCTTCTTTCTTCCCTTTATGTTAAGTAAAAAAAATAATGTTTAAATGTAAAGGGGCTTCCTAAAATAGTCTCTTGTTTATTAATCCCTCTAAAATGACACCCAACATTGCCCAGCTGTTGAATTGGTTGAAGATTTCTCTATTTGGTACAGAACCACTACTTTTCGTGTGTGTGTGTGTGTGTGTGTGTGTGGGTGTGTGTGTGTGTGTGTGTGTGTGTGTGTGTGTGTGTGTGTGTGTCAGGTAGACACTCCACCAGACTCCGAAGAAACAGACACAGCCCAGCAAGGTTCAATATGTCATCTTTCCCATTCAACGTATAGAAAGCAACATTTCGGTTCTCTCACACACCCCTGAAGAAGGTCCCAGAGCGAAACGTTGCTTCCTGTACTTTGGATGGAAGATCACATTTTGATATTGAACCTTGCAGGGCTGTGTCTGTTCCATCGGGGTCTGGAGTGTCTGTCTTTTTTGCTTTGCTGTTTGCCCATGCACTAGCCATATAGTGGCTGGATACAGAATTGGGAGTGCCTGTTATCCGGTTTATACATCTATGTATTCATCAGTCTGTTAAACATATCCCCTTTGTTGGTTTGCTGTGGTCCTATGTGGCATGTGACAGGTGCATTATTTCATGTTTAAACCAACTTGGCAAGCTGTAAGAATACAGCTGCCAGCTTCCTATCTTGTAATTGCTTCTCCAGCCTGTATATCTCACTCCCTTTCCCTCTCTGCTCTCATTCACTTTTCTATTTGCCCGGTAATAATGCCGTGCTTATTTTAGTGTGGGTCTGTTTTGGGGTCTGTATGCGGTGCCTGTCTGCTGAGGTGACCTTGTTTTGCAGTAACAGTGTGTGTGTGTGTGTGTGTGTGTGTGTGTCTGATAAAATACACGCTCCCAGGTGAATTGATTTCTCGTATTGATTGGCGCACGCATCTTTAGACGCGTAATATCGCGCTTCATGGGTATCTGCGGCAAGCAACTATGTCCATTGTATGTTCTACTATATTTACCCGGCGGGAGGGAAGAGGGGTCTTCCAGTGCTGACCCGGCGCAGTCTAATCCCAGGGATTTTTTAAAATTCAACTCTTAATGAGTTTTAATACACAGAGCATCCTTTGATTTTCTATAGCAGGCTGTAGCCCACCTCCCCAGCAGTGCAAGAGCTTCGGCAACAAATTATTACGGACACGTGTTGCAATGTTCCCAGCAGTTTGAGCTGAAAACTGTAAGAATACATAATTGTACCTTGATAATATCAGGATACATTGTAGCTGCTGTTACAAACTATTGATTTGAAACTGAAAGGCAGCCATTTAGTGAACCCTGGGAATCAGGATTTTGCTGATCGATCACGGGAGAACCAATCAGCAGCGGTGGTAATTCGCTTTCAATAAAGGTATTTATTGTTATTTTTTTAAGATGCTTGAATTGCCTCCTTTAAATGCTTGGGAGGTGTTCTGCTATAGAGGTCCGAGTAGTGGCAATCAATTTTTATTTTGTCTTTATTTTATTCTGATCATTAACGGTCTAATATGTTTTTTTAGGTCAACTTATGTATCTTGTTTGCCGTTTGTGAAGGTGTAAGTGTCGAAATCAAAAGTTGATAGTGACGGAGTATTAAGCGGCTAAATCGGAATGTTAACGTATCGCATGGAATCTCCAAAAAAACCCTGCTACAGATATCAAAGGATGCGTTAACACACATTAAGAGTTGAATAAAAGCAAATTCCAAAGGAACTATTTAATATAGAACCAATTTATTTAAAGCCGCAAAACATGTTTTGTTTTCTTAATTATTTTCTGATCAATTTTTTTTGGGGGGGGGATGGGGTTCAGGGAGATAAAAAGGCCTGTTTTTAAACTTTAATGTGTGTGTGTGCCCTAGCCAGTGTCCTGGGCAATATATATTTATAGGCCGTTATAAATAAAGAGAAGGATCCAATAAAAGGTGTTATTGCTTCAGTACAAAGTTAGAAATGTTTTGAGGTCTCAGTTACTCCGCGCGCACAGCGGGTAATGAATATTTTATAGGAAAGGAAATACTTACACTGTGAGCCTTTTTATAGCCGGCCGTTCATAATACCGGTAACCTTCTTGCTTTGGTTGTGGGAGAGGGTGAAAAACCCAGTCAGAATTGACGTACAGGGGCCAATTCTATATGTGCCGGTCACCTGCCTCAGCACATATAGAATCAGCCCTTAAACCAGTGGTCAGGGCGACTTACAAAGCAGTTGTTACTGCTGATTGGGGCAGGATCCCCCAGTCTACATTTTCTAAGTTGAATGCCTTCGGTGAAAAGACGGGCATTTAATGGCACGCATTGGCCATGTCTATACCCGCCGTGTTGGGGTACTTGGGACATCCGGCTAGGCGGCGTTTTGCTAAGCAGAGGGTTATCCTGCTGTGCTGGGATATATGAAGCTGCTTTGTGATAATGATTTTATATCACTGAGCAGTGTGGGTGGATAGAGCATATATAGGGGCGTTTATATGATGGGATACCCCGGGGGTGGCCAACGCCAGTCCTGGTTCAGCACAGGGGGCTCAATCGGTGGCTCCGTGTTCAACTGGGCAACTCCCAGTCTTCAAGGGCCACCAACAGGTCAGGTTTCAAGGAAAACCCTGCTTCAGCACAGGTGGCTCCGTTGGAGACTGAGCCACTGATTGAGCCGCCTGTGCTGAAGCAGGGATATCCTAAACCTTGCCTGTTGGTGGCCCTTAAGGACTAGCATTACCCAAATCTCTGGGATATAACTTGTACCTTTTTATTCAATCCTGCCAACTTCTCGACGAAATGAGATCAGGAATTTGCACACGTGTTTGGGGCACACTATCTGTCTTGTATAGCCCTGACTATGTATGCAACGCGTGAGTCCCTGCCCCGAAGAGCTTATAATCTAATTTCAAGTAATTTGCCCAAGGTAAGAAGAAAATCAGGCTCTAGGATTCAAACCGGGGCAACTTAATGTCTCTACCGTATTTGCCACATGCCTTTTTTTAGCTTTTAAATATTTTGTGTGTAAAATATATATTGCAACTCAAATTAACTGTGTGTATATTTATTATTTTATTTATTCCCCCCCCCCCCCCATATTTTTATGAAATAAACGGTTATCCTTTCTCTTTTGGGGTGGATGTTCCCCTCTTCCTTATCCTGTCCCCTCTTCCTCACCAGTCCTCTGCCCACAGTGGAGAATGGATGCAGATGAAACGTGTTGTCATGTTGATCACGTGCGCACCTATGTAATGTGTGGCATATTCTAAACCTGCCTGTTTCTCCGGTAATTTGCTCCGCAGTAAGAGTTAAACGCATTCTGATTTATATTTTTCTCAATAGCCGCAGCCTGTAATCTTCTCTCATTTCAAACAGAGCTGTGATTTATAAGGTAGCACGCTGCTTGTGCTTCCAAATGAGCTGTTAAACATATGCTATGTTTGACATAAATTTGGAATTTATCACTGTTGTCAAAAACTGCCTGTTGGACAAAGGTGCTTATTAAGGCAATAAATGACCCTAAGTAGGTTTCTGTCAGATTTCTTAAGCACGGAGCTGGCTGTGTCTTGCGAGAAGAAATTCCACTTGCAACTAGTTCAGATGGATTTAATCCGTACCTCACTTTAACCTCCGCCGCCTGTGTAGGGGGAATGTTCTGTGTGTTCTCGTGCTGCTAGGAAGGCCTGTGATTTGAGTCGTATCTGGCCGAGGAAGGGTTAAAAGAGCGGCAAAGACTGGTGCGCACGATTTCCTCCCTGTCTTACTATCCTGCTCATTCATAATCCTAGCACAGGCATCCTAGGTTAGAAGGAAGCTTATCATATTACCAAGTTATTAAATATATTCATGTTTTATGCATTGAGGGGCAGAGCAGTTTAAAAAAAAAAATGTTAACATTTTTTTTAGACACATACAGAAGTGTGTGTCTCTATATATCAGTGTGCCTATGTTTACACTGCACTTTTGTGTGTCTTTACCAGTGTGTTAATGTGTCTGCTGTACCATTGTGCAGTGGTTACAGTTGGGGTTCTGCATCTCTAAATGGGTGACGGGCCCAGGAAAGAATTTCCTGTGCTGTTCTGAAATGTGTTCCCCCAGAACTTTGAGACCCCCTGTAATGCAAGGGGAGCAAAGTACAGGCATACCCCGGTTTAAGGACACTCACTTTAAGTACACTCGCGAGTAAGTACATATCGCCCAATAGGCAAACGGCAGCTCACGCATGCGCCAGTCAGCACGTCCTGAACAGCAATACCGGCTCCCTACCTGCACCGAAGCTGTGCGCAAGCGGGAAGACTATAGAGCCTGTTACACATGCGTTATTTACATCAGTTATGGACGTATATTACGATTGCAGTACAGTACATGCATCGATAAGTGGGAAAAGGTAGTGCTTCACTTTAAGTACATTTTCGCTTTACATACATGCTCCGGTCCCATTGCGTACGTTAATGCGGGGTATGCCTGTATCGGACCTGCCGGCTCACAGGCAAACTGCTGCGGTTCTGTTTGGTAGAAGTGCGGGTTGCCTGGGCCTCTTCCAGCCTGATGCTGGGTCTATACAGGACCACACTGTACTCTGTATTGTGGGCTTACACTAGCGGGGAGCACTTGTAGCCTTCCCTGTTAGAGGGTGTGGGGGGGGGGGGTGCCTGTGCAAACGCCTGTTCAGCACAGTGATGCAGCGTGCGAGCCCGCGGACGTCCTGCCCATGTCTCCTCTCGCCATCGCTGCACACTAACTGAAGTCTGAATGGTTATTGATTAGCGCGTTGCCTTCTGACCCCCGGTTTCCAGCTGCTGCATCTGTCGTGTTCACCTGTCCGATCCCGCTAATCCGAGCAGGCTGAAGCCTTTCACTGCCAGGAAGGGCCAGCAGCGCAGGGGTTAATAATCTGCACCAGACCATAGCCCTGTGTGACCTTGTGGTCCCTGTTACTGTGTGTGTGTGTGTATGAGTGTGTACATACACGCACAAACGCACGCTCGCACACACTTTGAATCGGTGGCTCCGTGTTCAACTGGGCAACTCCCAGTCTTCAAGGGCCACCAACAGGTCAGGTTTCAAGGAAAACCCTGCTTCAGCACAGGTGACTCACTCCCACCTTTTCTGTGGGACGCCTGTGCTGATCGCTGCCCAACCTTTCCTGACACGGCTCCTTATTTGAATATTTATGTCTATTTCCTTCCTTGTTGGCACGATTATATTGAATTGAAGTACATTGCTTCCTCTTCCCTTCCCCTCTCCCCCTCTCCCCCCCCCTCTCGGGCTTATCAGTTAAACATACCAGCATTTATTACATCACATATCAACGTTTCGTGCGCCCACAGGCGCGAGCTTCACCCAGAGCGACCTCCATCTGTTAAAGTCTCCAGCATATTCAACCTATATTTGGTTTGCTGTATAACAGGCCAGGCCTTCTCAACTCCAGTCCTCAAGGGCCACAACAGGCCAGGTTTTCAGATATCCCTGCTTCAGCACAGGGGTTCGATCAGAGGCTCAGTCGAAGACTGCACTGCCTGTGCAGAAGCAGGGACTGATTGAGCCACCTGTGCTGAAGCAGGGATATCCTGAAAACCTGACCTAATTGAGGTGGACTGCAGTTGAGTGCCCCTGTAATAGACTGTTCTGTTGTTTTATACACCTGTGTAGCTCTAACCGTCCGTTCAACACGGTGTCTTCATTTGTGGAACTGGGCATTTCTTGCTTCCATGTCCTATACGTCTGTAGGATTTTCGTTACCTTTTCGGGCGTTCTCTATCCCTTTTGCAGGTCGTGGGATTTAGAGACAAGAGGCAGTAAGACCGCGCCATTTTGTTTCCTTAAACTAATGTAGAGCGAGGTACAGCAGGGGGCGTCGCGGAGGAGATACCCAGCGGGTATATAATTGGGGGTCCGCTGGTCACATGTTCCCTCATTGCAGGTTTTGCCCCTTTTTGGTTGTAGAACGGTGTGCTCCAGCCCCAAATACCAGGCCTAGCAAATGAAACCGTCTCCGTGTATTCCGCGTCCCAAGATGCATCTTGGGGAAAAGTTCCGCTTAAATCCAGTGTTCTCATAGAAAAGCAAATAGGTCATTAGCGGCCGATCTTTGCACAATCACCCTGCAAACAAAGGATCAATTCACCTGTAGATTTGAGGACTGATTGGATCAATAAGGAAGTATAGATATAGGATAAAGTATCTGTTGTCTAAATTTTAGTATAGGTTGAACTCTATGGACGTACGTCTTTTTTCAACCTCAACTACTATGTAACTATGATTGTGTCATCAAAAGTCATTACTGAAATATTGGTGTGTGTCTATATTGAAAAATAAATCAGAGTAAAGGTGTACTTCAGTATTAGGTGAAACTTTATTTTTTATTTGGACGAACAATTGATATTTCAAAACAAGTTTTCGAGAGGTTTTTTCCCCCCTCCCTCAGTGCTGGCAATTCTGAGGAAGAGAGAGCCCCCAAAAGCTTGTCTTGAAAATATAAATTGTTAGTCCAAATAGAAGAAAAAAAAAAAAAAAAAAAAGGTTTCCCCTAATACTGAAGTACTCCGTTACTCTGCCCTTTTGCAACTGGAGTAACACGACTTAAAGCAGCAGTCCATGCTGCGTATATTTTATTTATTTATTTTTCCCTTTTTATTATGTGTAGCAATACAATCCACACAATAAGTAATTGGCCAAGTTGCTGATCGATCTGTTTTCCTATGATCGATCGGCGAAGTTTCGGCTCAGGGGTTCACGAAATGGCTGTTAGTGCAGCAGAAGAGGACCAAAGATGCAAAGTTCTGTGTGGAAGATCATGTGACAAGCAGTCACTAGATACAATTGCTGCACTACTAGAGAGAGGGCAGGGCTCAAGTGCCTGAGCCTGTCTCAGAAGAGGAAGGGGATGTTACTTTGCAAATGGTTGCAATAGAAACAAAAAATGCTTGTTACATTATAATACATTAAAAATGTAATTCAGAATTGTTTTAAAAAAAATGCTACAAGTATTTTCTCATCGTACAGAACCGATTCATTTAAAAAAAACAAAATAAAAAAACCCCATAGGATATTGCTTTTGTCTGCAGCTTTAATTCAATATAGGGAAAAATCTATAAGACTTTACCCATTGAACCTATAACTGCTACTTAGTACTTCCAAGTGCCATACCTCTGCAACTGTTGCGGAGTATCACTTCCGTGCTTCTATTTCCAATCCTGCAGTACCAGTACTTTCCTTCGTGGACTTTTAACCCTTGGTGTTTTGGCTTCTGTTAACAGTACACTGATATCCCGGCGGTGTGGTGAGGCGGTAATCCCTGGGTATTACTCCGGGCCAGGCTGCCTTTTATTGATGGATCAGCTTGATCTTTCATTCTAATCCGAGAGTCTTATCAGTTAATTGAGACGAGTAGATCCCACTGCCCCGTTATTTTTTCCCTTTATTGCAGGGATAAAGCTTTGTCCTGTGAGAATGGCCCTCGATAAGCCATCGTCTCTCTACCCCACATAAGAGCGGGTTTAGAGAAGCAATCCCCTCTGTAAGGACCAGTGCAGAAGATGCTGCTTTACAACACATGGTGGCTCTGCGGCTCACTGCCTATAGGTTTAAATAACTAAACCAAACTATTATATGTATAGTAGATGGTCAGTGGGCTTTACAGTGTCGTCTTATAGCAAGGGCGCTCAACTCCAGTCCTCAAGCCACCCCCAACCCCCCCAAACAGGTCAGGTTTTCAGGATATCCCAGCTTCAGAGCAGGTGGCTCAATCGACTGAGCCTCTGAGCCACCTGTGCTGAAGCAGGGCTATCCTGAACCTGACCTGTTGGGGGTGGGGCTTGAGGAGTGGAGTTGAGCGCCCCCTGTCTTGTATTAACACTGCTCAGTAAATGTGGGCCAAAGCCCCCCGTTATTTCTGATTTTGGGCAACACAATATTTTTGCCGTGTCCTTGAAATTGTGGGTTTGCAGTTTTGAGAAATGGACTGGTGCAGCCGATGGACGTTTTGTAAAATAATATCTTGTGTGCGTGTTCACCGTTTCTTGCTACTTTCTCCCCACCCCCAGATCTTGAATGTCTGAAATATGTTGGTTTGGCACATGTCAATTAATGTGTGGTATACGCAATCCGATCAAGAGGCAAGCCTTCCTAGGGCCAAAGTGTACTAATGACAGTGACATATATTTATGGGGTCACATGGGGTTGTGTTTTAAACCCAAATCTGTCACCTAGAAGTATTTTTAAATCCTTTATTTAGAAGTCAGTTTGTGAACCTGCTGAGATGAGACTCGGACTGTTTTTTTATTTTCCTCTGGCAGCTCCCTTTTGTGCGAGATCACTGTTCAACAAGAGTTTGCACCGACATGACCTTTCTCTTTCTCTCTCTCTCTCCTTTCTGTGTCTCTCTCTCTCTCTCTTTCTGTGTGTCTCTCTCTCTTTCTGTGTGTCTCTCTCTCTCTTTCTGTCTCTCTCTCTCTGTCTCTCTCCTTTCTCTCTCTTTCTCTCCTTCTGTCTCTTTCTGTCTCTCTCTCTCTCTCTCTCTCTCTCTCTCTCTCTCCTTTCTGTGTGTCTCTCTCTTTCTGTGTGTCTCTCTCTCTCTCTCTTTATGTGTCTCTCTCTCTCTTTCTGTCTCTCTCTCTCTGTCTCTCTCCTTTCTCTCTCTGTCTCTCTCTCTCTCTCTCTCTCCTCCTCTCTCTCTCTCTCTCTCTCTCTCTCTCTCTCTCTCTCTCTCTCTCTCTCTCTCTCTCCTTTCTCTCTCTCTCTCTCTCTCTCTCTCTCTCTCTCTCTCTCTCTCTCTTTCTGTCTCTCTCTTTCTGTCTCTCTCTTTCTGTCTCTCTCTTTCTGTCTCTCTTTCTGTCTCTCTCTTTCTGTCTCTCTTTCTGTCTCTCTCTGTCTCTCTCTGTCTCTCTCTGTCTCTCTCTGTCTCTCTCTGTCTCTCTCTTTCTCTCTCTTTCTTTTCTTTCTCTCTCTTTCTTTCTTTCTCTCTCTCTCTCTCTCTCTCTCTCTCTCTCTCTCTCTCTCTCTCTCTCTCTCTCTCTCTCTCTCTCTCTCTCTCTCTCTCGCCTTTCTGCCTCCCCCTTTTTCCTCTCTCTCTTCTCCTCTTTGTCTCATGATCTTCACATTGTGCAGGATTAGTTTGCCAGGCACCTGTGGTTCTGCAACTTTATTCACTTTACTATTTCAAGGAGTTCACTGTAGGGGGGGGTGGGGGGGGGAGAAAATTAGTCCTCTGCTTCTTTATTTCCCAGCTTGCTGGGACAGGGGGACCTCCCCAGGAAAGGGAGGAAGCCTGAAGGCCCTTGTTCTGCGTGTGCGCTTTGCCATCGCCCGTTTACGTGCTGCGTGATAGTTTTTGGGGAATGTGAGGATGGACTTGGCTGGTTTTTAACTTCAGCG
This sequence comes from Ascaphus truei, assembly GCF_040206685.1. Lineage (NCBI taxonomy): Eukaryota > Metazoa > Chordata > Amphibia > Anura > Ascaphidae > Ascaphus > Ascaphus truei. The sequence continues at coordinate 43,099,129 of NC_134488.1, read as the reverse complement.
TTGGCAACGGTTCAGGAATTTGTACCCTCCATGCCAACACCTTCCCAAGAACCAGCACACCATGTGTGGACACATACCACCCGTAGTGGGGTTGCTTTCTTCATGGGATATTGTGCCTGGATGCGGGATTGAGTGCGTGTTATGCCTATGCCTGCCCGCCGTTGGCGGCATTTAATTATCTTAAACACTATTGGAGATCAGATTTACCTGGGGCTTTCCATCCTCTTTCTCTCCCCTCCCCCCCCCCCCCCAAATGGTGCAATGGAAGTATACGTTTCACACTATGTAACTTCTTCTTTCTCTGCAATCCGGCTTCTAATTACACACGTTTCTGAGCCATCACTCTCTTGTTCTGAAATGTGACTATTTTAAAAGTGGTCAAATGCCTATTGCAGGGGAGCTCAACTCCAGATCTCAAGCCCCCCCCCCCCCCCAACAGGTCGGGTTTTAAGGATGTCCCAGCTTCAGCATAGGTGGCTCAGTTGAAGATTGAGCCTCCTGTGCTGAATCAGGGACTGATTGAGCCACCTGTGCTGAAGCAGGGATATCCTGGAAACCTGATTTGGTGGGGGGTGGGGGGGGGGCGGCTCCGGGGCACCCCTGGCCTATCGGACTGTAAGCTGGGTATTTAACATTAAATTGTTTTCCAGAAGTCTGAGCTGAGCGCCATTTTCTTCGATTTACTTTGAGATCTACCCCCGGCTCTTCCACTGCTGGTCTTGGCTGTAAAATCAGAGACTACATTCAGGAAATAAGGGGTTTTGAAACATTTAAGTGTTCGGGAGGTTAAAATGGAGGTCCGGTGCAGTCTAAAGGTTACCATGGTAACATCAGAAGGTAGAAATGAGGGCAATGTTATGTTTTTTTGTTTTTTTTAAAGACCTTGTTAACTCCTTTTGGCTTCCTTGACTAATAAAGGTTTATAAGATGGTATTATACAAGCCGTACCCCACATGCACAGGGGGAACCCCAAGGCCTGCACGTGACTCACATTTCGGACGAACCGCCTGTAGTTTGTAGTCTCGAGTAGTGATTTTAAGTACCTGTTAGGGAGAATTAAGGGGGAGGTCATCGTTTAAAAAAAAAAAAAAAAGTGGTGGAGGGGGGGGGGGGGGGGGAGGGAGGGGGGGGGGGGGTGTTCCTGAAAGGCTTTCATCTTTAACCTGGCCGGGACCAAAAAAGATGGCGCAAGAGTGACACATGCGTCTGAATTTTATAGAAAGAGACTTTTTTGAAAAATGGCTTCCGATGCAAATAAGTTTTGGGGGGGGGGGGGGCCTAGGGTGGAGGGGGGGGAGGTTGACCGGGAAAGTAACTGGCTCCATAAGACGCGGCCCTTTGTTTCAGTGTTGCTAAATGTCTCTTCTTTCTGTCCATCAGGAAGCTGCACAGCGGGATGAAGACATATGGGTGTGAGCTCTGCGGAAAGAGATTCCTGGATAGCTTGAGACTTCGCATGCACTTACTGGCCCACTCTGGTAAGTACCCCCCCCCCCCCCCCCACGCGATCACCACCGCGACGCGTGGAGAAATGGAGCAGTGTATATGGGGAAACATCCTTTTAGTTAACGTGTGCGTGTGTGTGCTAATAATAATTATGTACATCGCCAATATATATTCTGCGGCGGGGGAACAGAGTTCTGTAAAATACAAAATAAACAACTCTTCATACTGGTGAGGAGGCAAATAACCGGTGAGGAGGGCCCTGCTCGTGAGAGCGTCCAATTACCTAGAGGGAATGAGGGACAATGATGAAACAAGGTGAGGTTATTGTAGAATGGTGGGGATATGGCTCAGTCTGACAGCTGATTTCATTAATGTATGGGGGGGCGGTGTTGGGGTGGAGATTGGTCCAGTATTCAGCTGTTCCCAATTGGGTTGGAGGATAGAAGTATGCCAGATAGGCTTTCTTGAAAAGGTGGGTTTCCAGAGGGTTTTTTAATATCTGGAAGCTGGGTGAGAGTCGCCTGGTACATGGGAAGGGGCAGCACGGAGAAGCCTTGCGGGAGTGAGAAGAGGTAGAAAGGTGGATGTCTTGGGTAGAACGTAGGGGGTGTTTAAGTTTAAGTGGATTTCTGGATGAGGGCTGAGATTTAAGTGGGGGACAGTGTTGTTGAGACCTTTTGGTAAGTCATTACGAGGGTTTTACATTTAATTCTGGAGGCTATGGGAAGTCAGTGTAAGGAAATCCGTAGTGAAGTGGTGAGTGGAAGCGGCATTATGGGTGGATTGGAGTTGGAAGAGGTAGACAAGGAGAAGGCTGCAATAACAGACGCGGGACGTGAGTGGATTAGGTTTGTTGCATCAGGAGTGCGGAAAGGGCGTATCTTGGTGATATTTTGAAGGTGCAGATACAGTAGCAGGATTTTGTGTGTGTGTGTGTGTGTGTGTGTGTGTGTGTGTGTGTGTGTGTGTGTGTGTGTATATGTATATATATATATTACACAGATATGTGTATATGTGTGTAAGTATATATATATATATATATATACATACACACACACACACACACACACATACACGTGTGTGTATATTATATACGCAGAAATCGAGACACGCAATGTATTGGTGTATAGGAATATTATACAGACAAATGTTATGTATGAGTTAAATATGAACTTAGTTTTTGCGCAGGCATCAAATGCTATCTGTCTCCAAGAACCCAAATCTGTAATTATATGTGATTCTATGCCCAAAAAAGTCATTTTAATAGACAGTTCCCCCCCCTCCCTTTTGAAGTCTGTTAGCTGCTGATAGATATCAGTGGGACGGGCACCTGATCAGTGTTAACATTGGAGTAGTCTGTGAGAAGCCAAGGTTTCAACTGCTGCTTCTGGGCAGATGCAATCCCATAAAGCCAGGCAAAAGACATGTTTTTTGGGAACCGTGGTGACGTCCTTAAACTAATGTAACCTTGCTAAAAGCTGAGACTTTGCTACTTTTGGTTCTTCGGAAATTCATTACGAATTGGCTTTCTTCTGGGCCTCTGAATGGGGGAGTGGTTGTTAATCAAGCATTTTCGTTACCTGCATCCCACCCCATCCTTATCGGAGCCAATAAATATATGGGGAGTGGGGATTGCCTGCACAAACTCTTGTTGAACGCGCAGTGATCAGCCGGAGGAAATCAACCCCCTCCCAAGTCTCCGCTCACAGTGTTTACAAACTAACCTTAACAAATGATTTAAAATACTTAAAGGTATCGGGTTGTGCTAAAAATACATTAATCACCTACACGTGACCCCTTAAACATGTCACTGCCATTGGCACACTCTCTGGTCACAGGAAAATTGTCACTATAATAAAGCTAAAGTATAGTTTACATTTTATCGGCTTTAACTCAATAAAAATCCCCTGCCCTACGTTCTCTCTCCCCTTTTTCTCTCCTCTCTCCTTCTCTCTCCCTTTTTTTTCTCTCCTACTCTCTTCCATTTTTCTCTCCGTCTCCCTTCTTTCTCTCTCCTCTCCCCTCTTTCTCCTCTCGTCTCCCCTCTCTCCTCTTTCTCTCCTTTCCAATCCTCTCTTTTCTCTCCTCATCTCTCTCCTTTCTCTCCTCCTCTCTCTCCTCTTTTGTCTCTTTTCTCTCCTTCCTCTCTCCTCTCTCTCCTTTCCGCTCTCCTTTCTCTCCTTTCCTCTCTCCTTTCTATCCTTTCCTCTCTCCTTTCTCTCCTTTTCTCTCTCTCCTCTTCTCTCCTTTTCTCTCTCTCCTCTTCTCTCTCCTCTTTTTCTCTACTTCTCTCTCCCCTTTTTTTCTCCTCTCTTTCTCTCCTCTCCTCTTCTCTCTTCCCTCTTCCCTCTCTCTCTCCTCTTTTATTTGTACTTCCGTGGTACGGGTTTGTTATTGTGATCCTGGCACTGTGCCAGCCCTGGGTTCCTGCCAGCGCTGCTGGTACAGTATGTACAGTGCTGAAAGCCAAGTGTATCATCATGCAAGATTACAGATACATGACTATTTTATTTTTCTCCTCGCTCTAATGTAACCAGGGGGAGGAGTGCGGGAAGAATCTCAAACAAGGGCAAGCATTTAAAGCTGTGGTTCCACTGAGCAGTCCAAGAAACTGTTTAAATAAACAGGGGGAACGCAGGGGGCATTTGTGGACAGATCATATTGCACTATAAAAATATCCATTATATTTATTATTTCTTACTACTTTTAGAAAGTGTGCTTTTTTTTTTTTTTTTTTTTTTTTTTTTTTTTTTTTTTAACTAAAATGATAAAATATCCCAGCTAACTCTTGTACAGACATACCCCGGTTTAAGGACACTCACTTTAAGTACACTCGCGAGTAAGGACATATCGCCCAATAGGCAAACGACAGCTCACGCATGTGCCTGTCAGCACGTCCTGAACAGCAATACCGGCTCCCTACCTGTGGCGAAGCTGTGCACAAGCGGGGAGACTATAGAGCCTGTTACAAATGCCTTATTTACATCAGTTATGCACGTATATGATTGCTGTACAGTACATGCATCAATAAGGGGGAAACGGGTAGTGCTTCACTTTAAGTACATTTTCGCTTTACATACATGCTCCGGTTCCATTGCGTACGTGAATGTGGGGTATGGCTGTAATGTGTGCTAAATGTCCAGTAATTAATGACTGGTTCCAATCAGAGAGCAGGGGTATCCTTCCAGCTGTTTATTAAACATATACAACACAGGTGAGGAACCAATCAGATGGTAGGGTTCAATCACCACTGTACATCTGCAATTCCAAGGAACTGACCGCACAGCATCACTTCTACCCGTGTGCTAAACATCTGTAATGCCAAGGAACCAATCACACAGCATCACTTCTACCCGTGCGCTAAACATCTGTAATGCCAAGGAACCAATCACACAGCATCACTTCTACCCGTGTGCTAAACATCTGTAATGCCAAGGAACCAATCACACAGCATCACTTCTACCCGTGCGCTAAACATCTGTAATGCCAAGGAACCAATCACACAGCATCACTTCTACCCGTGCGCCCAACATCTGTAATGCCAAGGAACCAATCACACAGCATCACTTCTACCCGTGCGCTAAACATCTGTAATGCCAAGGAACCAATCACACAGCATCACTTCTCCCCGTGCGCCCAACATCTGTAATGCCAAGGAACCAATCACACAGCATCACTTCTCCCCGTGCGCTAAACATCTGTAATGCCAAGTAACCAATCACACAGCATCACTTCTACTCGTGCGCCCAACATCTGTAATGCCAAGGAACCAATCACACAGCATCACTTCTACTCGTGCGCCCAACATCTGTAATGCCAAGGAACCAATCACACAGCATCACTTCTACCCGTGCGCCCAACATCTGTAATGCCAAGGAACCAATCACACAGCATCACTTCTACCCGTGCGCCCAACATCTGTAATGCCAAGGAACCAATCACACAGCATCACTTCTCCCCGTGCGCTAAACATCTGTAATGCCAAGTAACCAATCACACAGCATCACTTCTCCCCGTGCGCTAAACATCTGTAATGCCAAGGAGCCAATTGTCTGTGATCCCCGCACAGCGCTGGGCACACTGTACTCCTCGTCTGCTCGCTGCCGGAACATTTTGTTTGTGTATGTTTTGCGCTGTTAACCTCTCCAAAGCTGCAGCTCGCAGAGGTTCCAACGCAAATCTGCTAACCTTCAACGCTACTTTAAGTTGTTCTTGACGGGCAGAGCGGGTTACATGCAGGGTTCTAGGACGCAGTGATGGAACCATTACGCCAAGAGGAGCGCGGGGCGCAGAGAAAAGTGACGACCACCGTGAGCAGAGCATTGTGGATGAACACAACAGAGACAAAAGTTTGTGATGGTGGGATAGTAGTGTGTGTTTTACACAATTACAATACAAGGTAAACAAGCGCAACAGGTAAATGATGACATAAGGCAAAGGGTGGCCCTGCCCTGAAGAGCTTACAATCTAATTGGTATGTTGGGAGACCGTAGGAATAAAAGTGCAGTCAGCGATGTAGTGTGTGTGTGTGTATGTGTGTGTGTGTGTGTGTGTGTGTGGCCACACACATTTATATTGGTGGGGCGGTGACAATGTCTCTTGTACAGATTCTGGCTGTCAGCCGGCACCCCCAGCCTGTTCCCAGAGTGATGTCATGGGCGCGCTGGCAGGTCTAGATGTTCTGCCAGCATTCCACAGCGTTTATGATCACTCGCAGATGTGAGTCCAAGAACACACTGTACCCAGAGCCGAAATTAATGCAGGCTTGACTACCGTCCAACCCCGATACAGAGAAGTGACTTGCGCGCGGGGGCAGAGGGAGGGGGACAGCGCAAACTATTTAATCCTGTTTATAAATTATACACTGCCTGATGAAAAATCCATCTCTTCCCCCCTCCTCCCTGCCTTGTATTATTTGTTGTGTGTCCTGACAGCCGCAGCGCCGTGCCGTGTGTGGAGTGCAGTTTTGCCTCCTGTTTTGGCAGAAATCACACATTTTATAGACTAGTATGGGGATGTCTTAACCAGCTAAGAGTGGGTGACTGGGGGTCTCTCTCCATCTTCCCATCTTTGCTGTGTCTCAGATCGCTTTCTGTGCCTTCACTACCTCTCTTAATCTCCTTTTCTCCTCCCTCTCTGCGTCCCCTCTCTCCTCCTTCCTTCGCCCCCTCTCCTCCCTCTCTGCATTCCTCGCTCTCTGCGTCCCCCTCATCTTCTCTTCCCTCTCTCGGCATCCCCCTCGTCTTCTCTTCCCTCTCTCTGCGTCCCCCTCGTCTTCTCTTCCCTCTCTCGGCATCCCCCTCGTCTTCTCTTCCCTCTCTCGGCATCCCCCTCTTCGTCTCTTCCCTCTTTTTGCATCCCCCTCTTCTTCTCCCTGTCTGCGTCCCCCTCGTCTTCTCCTCCCTCTCTCGGGATCCCCCTCGTCTTCTCCCTCTCTCTGTGTCCCCCTCGTCTTCTCTTCCCTCTCTCGGCATCCCCCTCGTCTTCTCTTCCCTCTCTCGGCATCCCCCTCTTCGTCTCTTCCCTCTTTTTGCATCCCCCTCCTCTTCTCCCTGTCTGCGTCCCCCTCGTCTTCTCCTCCCTCTCTCTGCGTCCCCCTCATCTTCTCCTCCCTCTCTCTCTGCGTACCCCTCTTCTTCTCCCTCTTTGCCTCCCCCTCTTCCCTCTCTCTGCGTTCCCCTCGCCTTCTCCTCCCTCTCTCTGTGCCCCCCTCGTCTTCTCCTCCCTCTCTCTCTGCGTCCCCCTCATCTTCTCCTCCCTCTCTCTCTGCGTACCCCTCTTCTCCTCCCTCTTTGCCTCCCCATCTTCCCTCTCTGCGTTCCCCTCTTCTTCTCTTCCCTCTCTCTGCGTCCCACTCGTCTTCTCCTCCCTCTCTCTCTGCGTACCCCTCTTCTCCTCCCTCTTTGCCTCCCCCTCTTCCCTCTCTCTGCGTTCCCCTCTTCTTCTCTTCCCTCTCTCTGCGTCCCCCTCGTCTTCTCCCTCTCTTTCTGCGTACCCCTCTTCTCCTCCCTCTTTGCCTCCCCCTCTTCCCTCTCTCTGCGATCCCCTCTTCTTCTCTTCCCTCTCTCTGCGTCCCCCTCGCCTTCTCCTCCCTCTCTCTGCGTTCCCCTTGTCTTCTCCTCCCTCTCTCTGCGTCCCCCTCGTCTTCTCCTCCCTCTCTCTGCGTCCCCCTCGTCTTCTCCCTCTCTCTGCGTCCCCCTCGTCTTCTCCCTCTCTCTGCGCCCCCCTCGTCTTCTCCCTCTCTCTGCGTCCCCCTCGTCTTCTCCTCCCTCTCTCTTCGTCCCCCTCGTCTTCTCCTCCCTCTCTCTGCGTCCCCCTCGTCTTCTCCTCCCTCTCTCTGCGTCCCCCTCGTCTTCTCCTCCCTCTCTCTGTGCCCCCCTCGTCTCCGCCTCCCTCTCTGCGCCCCTCTCGTCTGCTCCTCCTCCCTCTCTCTGCGCCCCCTCGTCTTCTCCTCCTCCCTCTCTCTGCGTCCCCCAATTCTCCTCCCCCTCTCTGTGTCCCCCTCTTTTCCCTCTCTCTGCGTCCCCATCTTCTTCTCCTGCCTCTCTCTGTGCCCCCCTCTTCTTCTCCCTCTCTCTGCGCTCCCCCTCTTCCTTTCCTCCCTCTCTCTGCGTCCCCAAATTCTCTTCCTTCTCCCCCTCTCCTTATTCTATATAGTACGTTGGCGCCCACAGATCCTTCTTCAAAATCCCGCGTCTCTGCTACCCTGTGTGGGACAAGATTTTGCTTCCCGTTCATTTGCATTGGCTTCACTGCATATTGATGACACCCCCTCCCCCTGCTTCGGGTGCCTTTTTTTTTGACTCCCTTTGCTCTGACATGCAGGGTGTGTGCACAGATCCAATTCCAAAAAAAGGGACACAAAAACTGAAAACGTCTTTCTATGGCAGCGAGGGGGTTAAGCCAACGGTGGTCCTAGGTGGGACATAAGCTGTAACTGTACTAATGTTTATCATGCGCCTGGCAGGCAGCTTCCTCGGCGGCGAGGTTTGAAGCCCATGTTGTTGCTAAGTAGCAGCGTTCCCCCGTACTGTAATGGGCTTATTTTGTATTCCGCGCAGCTCCGGTCTTATTTTTGTATGCAAGACAAAGTGTTTTGATGGCGGATGGATGCAGCCTGTGTCTAGAGGCTGTTTGGAGTTTGTATTCGCTGTACAGTACACCGTGTGCTCTCGGAACACCGGCGGCTGAGTCTCGCTTTTGTTGCCGTCCCGCTTCCTTCTGCACAGAGAACATTCGGTGGTCGGAATATGATTTGAAAACCATGATTTGACATTAAAATAAAAGTCATTTTTTAATGACTTTTTTTTAAAAATCTAATTGGGAATATTAAACGAGCTCAACTTTAAAATACAGTGTGTGTGTGTGTGTGTGTGTGTGTGTGTGTGTGTGTGTGTATATATATATATATATATATATATATGTATATTTTCTTATTTTTATTAAGAAATGAGGCAACCGTTACTTTATTATGTGGAAAGCCCTTGTCACCCTCGTCTCCCTCTCGCCCTCGTCACCCCCGTCTCCCTCTCGCCCTCCCCACACAAATTAGCATTTTCCTAATCTCTAGGTCAGCGGCGGCCAACTCCAGTCCTCAAGGGCCACCAACAAGTCAGGTTTCAGGATATCCCTGCTTCAGCACAGCTGGCTCAGTCGAAGACAGCCACTGATTGAACCACCTGTGCTGAAGCAGGGAATAATCCACCTGTACTGAAGCAGGGACTGATTGAGCCATGTGTGCTGAAGATACTGAGCCACCTGTGCTGAAGCAGGGACTGATTGAACCACCTGTGCTGAAGCAGGGACGGATTAAGCTACCTGTGCTGAAGCAGTGAGTGGCCCACTCCTGTTCTCAAGGGCCACCAACAGTTCATGATATCCCTGCTTCAGCCAACAAATTGCAGCATCCGTGGATCGTATTGGTAATGATGATTTTTTTTTTTTTAATCCACAAAACGTGGATTGCCCTTCTTAAGATTGATCCGTGGACTGAAAAGGAACCGGGCGATCAGCTCCGGTTTCCAATCCGCTCGCCAAATTCTGCCATCTCGAGTCACTACCCAGAATCCCTGGCTGCAGTGGACTGAATGGGATGTTTTGCTGTGGCCGTTTATTTGGCCACTACCAAAACGTCCGCCGGGACATTTCGCCGCGATGTCCGCTTCTGCGCCCGAACAGCGGTGACGCCAATGTTCGAAGCATTTAAATATCAGGTAATATGCAAGCCTGCCACCTCTGGGCCGGAGGTGCGTCACAGCGCTACAAATACACCCGGCGTGGGAACGCGGCGGGCGGCAGCGATCTCTAAAAAGCAAGTACTACGGTCCAAGGAAGTACTGCGCCTCATGAGTTATGGCCCCATGGGATAGCCGCTACGTCCCCCGAAAATGCTTGTCTTGGGGGAGATCATGTCTTGCGCCCCTATAGATTTGATAGTGGATTCAAGGGGCAGGAGTACTCAGTTATCGGGCATTGTGTCTGTGTCTGTGTGTGTGTGTGTGTGTGCATGTCTGTGTGTCTGTGTGTCTGTGTGTGTCTGTGCGTGCGTCTGTGTGTGTGTGTGTGTGTGTGTGTTTTTTTTTGCTGCTACAAGACTTTTTTGTAATCATCGTACTACTGCTTAAAAAAAATGTGTGTGTGTGTATATACATATACACACACATACACAGCTCAACCCCCTTAGGCTGCGGTCCCAGTACAGCCTGTGCGCACGGCGCGGCGTGCACTGTGCGTGTAAGCACCGCCCCTCAATGGGGCTGGGCCCAGTACGCACATATCACGCAGAAGGTGCAGCCGCGCCGTGCTGCAGGGTTTTTCCCAACTCAATCAAATTGAGTTTACTCCTAGCGACGGAGGCGTGACGTAATGGCCACGCCCCCGCAAATCCCCGACCACGCCCCCTCCCGTCGCAAGATTCTCCTCTCCCTCGCAGATCGCGGTTTGCGCTGTGCACGCGTCGCCCCTACCCCCCCCCTTCCCCGCCGGGCGCGCGTGTCACAGACATTACTGGGACCGCAGCCTTATAACGCTGTGCTTGGGGTCCAAAGAATCACATCGCGTTATAAGCGGATCACGTTTGAAATAATGTACAATTGTATGCATTGTGCAATAAAGTATTTAAGACGCCAATAATCGTGTTGTAAAGTATTCATAAATACGAAAATTGGGAGCCACGCTTGCATCGCGGTATAAGCGGATTCGCGTTGTAGCGGATCGCGCTATAACGGTGTTGAGATCGTGCCCTGAAAATGGCAAAATACAAACCATTTAAAGGGTGGCCAACCAACCAACCCCAGTCCTCCCGGGCCACCAACAGGTCAGGTTTTCTGGATATCCATGCTTCAGCACTGGTGGCTCAGTCATTGTGACTGAGCCACTGATTGAACCACCTTTGCTGAAGCAGGGATATGCTGAAAACCTGACCTGTTGGTGGCTCATGCGTGCAAATATTGCTGCTTTTTGTTTTTGAAACTGGCGACTAGGGCCCCGCCAATGGGGTTGTCTCGATTTTAAAATACCCTGCACTTCCGTGAGGGGGAGGGGTGGGGGCGAGGGTGGATGGTCCACATTAATTTCGGGGTGAGCGGGGCGATAGGGCGGCTCCGGCACAAAACCCCAAAGAACAGGATAAATGTAACATTGTAATTGGCCGACATCCACAGCCTTGCGGCTTTTTTAATGAGTCATAATAACTTCATTTAAAACCAGCTGAGCAGAAAATAGATTGGAAAGAAGCCGGGAGCCATTATGGATTTCTTGTGTGGTTTTATTTATTTATTTATTTATTCTCGTTATTTTCACCGTTTCTCTGTAGACGGAGAATCTTGCACAAAATCGCTACAAACTTCTGTCCGTCAGATCTGACTGTGAGGTCTTCTTTGTAGGAATGGCAAACCATGAAATCCGCGAGATGTGGCTGTTCTGCATGAAATAGATGGCGTTTTGGTGGAAAAAGTACTTTTTTATTTTACACGGGAGATGAGATTTTGGGGGGGGGGGGGAAGTTCACCCTATGCTAAATATAGACGACAGCTACTTTATCATATATCTATACTTATTGATCCAGAGGAAGCAAACACAAAACCCCAGTGACATATCATCCAATGATATCTCATAAGGGGAAAAATAAATTCCTTCCTGATTCCAAATATTGGCAATCAGATTACTCACTGTATCAACGTCCTTCCCATGTTTACTTATTCGGTATTTCCCTGTATACCAGGGGTGGCCACCTCTCGTCCTCAAGGGCCACCAACAGGTAAGGTTTTCAGTGACTCCCTGCTTCGACTGAGCCAACTGTGCTGAAGCAGGGAGCCACTGAAAACCTGACCTGTTGGTGGCCCTTGAGGCCGGGAGGTGGCCACCCCTGCTGTATACTTTTCCTTTCTAAAAAGATGTCAAACCTTATCTGCCATCACAGTCTCTGTGGGTAATGAGTCTCACCTTGTAGCTGCCCTTACTGTAAAGAACATCCGTATGATGGAAAGTCACCAGCCGGACGCTGTAATTACCTGGAGCTTCTGAGCTTAGCCACTGGGTGCAGCGGGCACAGCTGCCCCCTGCTATCTCATCCAGGGGAGGAGTGGATAGGGAAGTTTTATCTGCTCATTAGGTTGGACACCAAAAATAAGTTGGTACGCACTACAGTAATTGTTGGGGGGTATAATTTGTTTTGTGGTTACTTCACCCTAGTACAGGGGTTCTCAAGACGCCCCACCCCCAACAGGTCGGGTTTCAAGGATATCCCTGCTTCAGCACTGGTGGCTCAATCAGAGGCTCAGGCTGAGCCTCTGATTGAGCCACCTGTTCTGAAGCAGGGGGCTATCCTGAAAACGTGACCGGGTAATGGCCCTTGTGGAGTTGGCCACTACTGATCTAAAGAGTCCCATGCTGGTTTGTTGGAGAAGAGGATGGGCTGGGGGTTTGGGTGGGAGCTTGGTACCCGTTTGATGAGAAGGGTTGCGATGCTTCCACCTGTCAGCGCGTCTATGTCCCTTTGCGTTACGGGGGAGCAGTTATGGAAGTAATGCTTTGCAGAATAAAAAGGGCGATGGCCGCTCGTTCCAGATCCTTCCCAATTAGGGGTCTGTGTTAGAAATACCTTTTTAACGGACTCCGTTGCTGCGCTTGGGAGAACGGGGTAAGGATGTTTGCTGATGTCATGAGACAATAGGTTCATCAATGACCTGACGATGTCAGCTGGCTAATGGATGACATCCTGTCCATGGAAAGAAAAGCACAGCCTTTATCCCAGAATATCCCTTTGCGTCCTGGTCCCATCCTCCCTCCTCTGCTCTCGTGCTCACTAGCCGGGGACTTGTTGTACCAGGGTTTTTTTTTTTTGAGTCCTGTTCCAGCTTTCCACAGAGAGCAGTAAATCTCCCCGGTAACATATTTAGAGGCCGTGTGACGCTGTGCCCTCCTAAATACCCAACGCTTCGCAGAACATGCTGGCATTGAATACAGCCAGGTTCTAATGTACATAAGCGGGATTTCTTTATTAATTACAGGCGTTAAGGGGATTTAGAAGAGAAAGAGGTGACGCATTAGTGCTGGACTGGGCAACTCAGTCCTCAGGGGCCACCAACAGGCCAGGGCTTCAGGATATCCCTGCTTCAGCACAGGTGGCTCAATCAGTCCCAGCTTCAGCACAGGTGGCTCAGTTGAAGACTAAGCCACCTGTGCTGAAGCTGGGACTGAGCCACCTGTGCTGAAGCAGGGATATCCTTGATACCTGACCTGTTGGTGGTCGTTGAGGAATGCAGTTGGCCACCCTCTTGTCCTACACAATACCCCTACCACAACTACCCCCCTTCCCACCCCCACCCCAAACTCTCATCTTGCACCTAAAATCCCAATCTGTGTCCTCTCTCTCTCCCGGCTCAATCTCCTGAGTTTTAAAATAAACAAACGAACCTTCTCATTTCCGTACACGTGCATTCTCCGTTCGAGTGCGGCTTATTTTACAGTTCATTTTATTTATAATTTTTTATTTTTTTTCTCTCTCTTTTGTTGACGATGATGTCAATATATATATAAAAAAAAAAATAATAATAATACTCCGGGAACACGCCGTACTCTCCTCTCTGAAATTGGCAAGCGGTGGCTGTTCCTGTGCTGATAAGAAGTACTGTAAATAAAACTGTACAAAGAGCCTGTTATAAAGTCTGCACTGATTGTTCTCTCGGGCCGCGTGTGTTTTTCTCTTCGGGGGTTTTTTTTTTCGGAAGGGCTGTTTTGGGAACACTCTGTTCTTCTTCTGTCTCTAACCAAACATGCCTATCTCGTTGGCGCGTTTTGCCCCGTGTTTATTTTAGGAATCGCAAGGAATTTTAATGACCCGAATATTAAAACGCTGGACTTTTTTTTTTGGCTGTGTAGGTTTTTTTTTTTTTGGTTTTTTTTTTCAAGGGGTGGAGGAGGTTTTGGCAAAATGCTGTTTTAACCACGTCGTTGCCACAGGCGCCAGCTGCAGTCGCGCTGCGGATGCAGTGTGCCAATGACGGTGATATATTAAGCACGGTTTAAAAGTGTTAAGTATTTGGAAATGATGTTAAAAGCCGTCAGTGTTTCCACGGTAACGCAGTGCTCGGGAAGGTTTTTACGATCTTTGGTTAATCTCCTGTGACAAGACTGCTGAGGTCTTGGACTTGCAGGTGGGTTGTTAATCTCATTTCTTTGTGTAGTCCGATGTTTAGCTCTTCAGGAAAGGGACTTATTGTGCCTGTAAAGTACTATGTACAGCGCAATACTGCCTAAAGACGGCCGAGGACTCCGCCCCTGGGTTCCTGAGATACTAATTGGTGTAGTTATCAGGGTTCCCCCTGCACATGGCTTGTGGGACCCCTGGGATTTGGCGGCCATTTTGAAATCTTTTCCTGGAGCTTAAACACCGCTAACTAGACTGGTAAATATCTCTGTAACCGGAAGGTTCCCCGGTACCAGAAAGAACGAATGATCGCAGGGTTTAAACCTAGGTTGGCTGTCTCTGCGCTTCTTTAACCCATGCTATGCGGAAAAGCTGTGTAATGCGGCAGGAATAAGCTTACAGGGGGTCTCGTTCAAATGGATTTGAAGGGAAAGGTGACACTGTGTGTTCACTTGCATGTCATTTCCCAGAATCCCTAGCTGCAGTGGGAACCTTATATGCTAAGGGCAGTGGCGGATTTAAAAATCCGCCGCCCATAGGCACTTACCTTGGTGCCGCCCGGGTCTGCCCATTCAGTGACATGGCGTCACGCTTCCATGACAACATGGCGTCAATTTGACGCTGAAGGAGAAAGTTACCACTATGGAGGCCCAACGCGCTCTCCAGGCATTCTGTGGGGGAAGAGAATGGGGCACCAGTATATGGGGGGGTGGGGGGGGCTAAATGCTGTGCTGTATAGTGGCATGGAGTATCCCACCCACAGAACCTCTATAGAATTTACCATTTCACTACGATTAGATGCAGTTCCTCCCAGGACCCCCCCCCAAAAAAGGACTGTGCTTAATAACGTGTGTGTGTGTGTGTGTGTGTGTGTGTGTGTGTGTGTGTGTGTGTGTGTGTGTGTCAGTCAGTCATTTCCTGAGATACTTACCGAATTGGTTTCCATCGTTACATTCCCACTAGCGCAGGGGGTCTTCACTACAGTTCTCAAGGGCCACAAACAGGTCAGGTTTTCATGATATCACTGCATCAGCACAGGTGGCTCAATCATTGTGACTGAGCCACTAATTGAACCAGGGCCCAGGGATATTCTGAAAACCGGACCTGTTGGTGGTCCTTGAGGACTGGAGTTGGCCGTCCCTTGCACTAGGAAAATCTTACAGTTCTGCTGATCTGATAGGAATTCGCAATGTCATCGACGGGACAATGTTGTGACTTCCTATTGGATGACCGCGCGCGGCGTCTGAAAAATCCAGGAGGGAACAGCGGTAACTAAATGGTTAAGTCTCTCGGGGAGCAGGGGGTCCCTGCGGCTAAACAATAGTGTTTCAGCTCAGCAGGAGGCCTTGGTTTACTGTGCAAAAAAATAAATGAAATGCAATATTATTTTTATTTTTTTTTGTAGGCGGTTGGCGTGTTAATAAGCAATCTGTGAAATAATACTTCTTAAATAATTAACCTGACATTTTTTCATAAAAAAATATTTTAACTTTAAATAAAAAACAATTATTAGCACAATTTGTGCCTTATCCCTTTCCCCTGTCCCCAAATTAAACGCTTTGTGGAATCGAGTCTCTGTATGCAAATTGTCTGTTACCACTACTCGCCTTTTAATTATGATGCTGTCCTCAGCCAAACAGCTAAAAGTAGTGGGCAGCAAGTGCAGCATCTGCTAGAAGCTAGATGATATTTCACTAGGAAATTTGAAAAGCTAAACCTTTTTTAATGGTGATTTCTAATTGAGATCATTGCATTGGTACCCGGTTTAATAAAGGTGAGCATCCATTTTTAATTACCCCCCTAATATATTAGATCGGTGATGCCAAACGGAGGTTTGTGAGGTAGCTCCAAGGGGCTCACCCCCCCAAAATATGATCCGTCATGGAGGGTCCCTGAGCCCGTGTGAGGACTGCGTACTTTGTAAGACCCCAGCTGCACCTTGGGGTAGGGGGTATAGCTATCCATTACACCAGGATCTTCCATATTCCATAGCAGCAAGGCATTGTGGGGCATGACTTCGGAAGCTCCTGCCGTGAGTGACAGCGATACCCCCCCCCCCCCCCCCCGCGCACACTGAGGGGCAGTTTGGGGGATTATTAAGCGTGTGTTCCCCCCACGAGCTCAGGACACTATACACCCTGGGATTGGTCACACAGTTTGTTAGTGATTAGTCTGAGTCAGCAATCAGATGTATAAATGGAGAGTCACAGAATGTAAATTAAAAAGTTTGGGGAACCGCTTGCTCACGCGGCTCCTTGAAATGATTGCACGAAACCTCCTTCGGTATTGTGCATGAGCTGCCCACGCTCAGTATCTTGGCCGCCGAGCTAACACTTGTATCTGTCTCTGCTCTTCCTAGCTGGGTCCAAGGCGTTTGTGTGCGAGCAGTGCGGATCGCCGTTCTCCAAGGAGGAAGCCTTGGAGGCTCACCGGCAAACACACACAGGTCAGTAACGCCGTCACGGAGGGGGTGGGGGGAGCGGGTGCGGGGGGTATTCCTCTGGCCCCGCAGAGTGAAGCGAGGGGGGCTGGTCATTGGACCAGGAAGGGCATTCTTCATACATGTTTCTTGTACCCAGGTCAAGTTGAGTAATGAGATTGGGGATACCCGGGGCACCCTGATCTACAACCTTAATATTCAATTTTTGTTTGTGTAGGTGCAATCCCACTTAGCCGGCAAACCATAACACAAGTATAAATACTTTTTTTAATAAATTTGCCAACTTTGAACATTTCCAGGGTTTTTCTAGTCTTTATCTTTAGTTTAATGAGCCTGCCAGTTCTCAAACCCACGATTTTAAAAATGTGTGTTCCTTGTTTGCCAGGCAATTAGGAAGCCATCATTAATTAGTCCCACAGATAAACAGAACGAGCGGATATGTTTCACGTGCTCTGACTCGGAGAGAAGCGAAACTTCCTTATTTGTGTCTTGTGAACAATGACTCGAAGGCTGGGGACATGATGCCTCCGCCCGTGTGGAGGCGTGTGCGATCCGTGACGCGGGTGCGTTTTGTGGCC
Organism: Ascaphus truei; assembly: GCF_040206685.1. Classification (NCBI taxonomy): domain Eukaryota; kingdom Metazoa; phylum Chordata; class Amphibia; order Anura; family Ascaphidae; genus Ascaphus; species Ascaphus truei. The sequence goes on along the minus strand of NC_134488.1, from coordinate 43,082,016 downwards.
GATGGAGACGCGCCTTGGGGTGGCGTGCCTAAGGGCGTCACGGAGCTGGTTCACCCTCATTGGGTGAACCGCTCACGTGACCGGCCTGTCGCGCCAAGAAATCACTTTCAACTGAAATGTGCAGGGGTGGCGATGTGCAGGGGGGGTGCGCATACGTCACACACACACTGTCACACACACGGTCGCACGCACGCACACACACACACGAGGCATTCACGCTTAGTGCAAATAGCAAATACAGGGGATGTGTGCCGAGCACGCACGTTCTAAGTCAAATTTATTTGCGTTTTGTCATTTAAATTGTATTTTGATTTTTAATTAAAACATCACAAACACAAATACAATTTCTGTGACAAAAGTCAAAGAAGTTTCACTTACTATGCGCGTGCACAGCACACACAGCTTCTTTTTTTAACATTATCTTAACGTGTATATAACAAATAAAAATACCACGTGTGGTGCATTTGCATATCTGTCAGGTTTGCAGCCCTGCCTTTCCCCATTATCTCTTGGCATACAGTGCTTCCACTGCAGCCAGGGATTCTGGGTAATGACATGCAAATGAGCAAACTGTTACCTTTTGCTTCAAATTCTTTTACCTTGGAACCCTATACATTTAGTGTGTGTGTCCGTGTCCTTGTCCATATCCTAACGCTCAGAGCGGGTTTATGCTACTTTTTATCTCTGCTAAATCTCTTCATTATCCTGTTCCATTTATTTGGTTGGGCCTCCGACATCCATAAACCTGAATATGGAGTGGATCGAACATGATTTGTCTTATCGGCTCACCATCACAACCGAGCAAATATTCCCCACTTTAAAATCTGATCTACAAAACCCGGAGCCCTGATCCCTGCAGCGTTCCACTCAAGTGACGAGCCTCTTCTGCTGGGGTATTTGTGGGTCTAAATATGGAACGTTAATAAATGTCTGCTCACAAGCAGCGGACACTGTGTTTACAACGCTGCTTTACTACCTCAATGGCCGTGCCTTTCACACTAAAGCAAGGGCGGCCAACTCCAGTCCTCAAGGGCCAGCAACAGGTCAGGTTTTCAGGATATCCCTGCTTCAGCACAGGTGGCTCAATCAGTCCCAGCTCCAGCACGGATGGCTCAATCAGTGGCTCAGTCTTCGACTGAGCCACTGATTGAGCCACCTGTGCTGAAGCAGAGGATAACCTGACCTGTTGGTGGCCCTTGAGTACCTATGTAATATGCGGAGGAGTAGTCCTCCCCTTTGCTGGAGCAGCTTTCAGCCCCATGTTAGACCGCTTCCCATTGGACGGGGCCGCACGTTCCCTGCGGGGTCGTCCTACCCGTGACCTTGACATGGTTAAGCGCACATGAGCCCGTGTCTGATGTTCGAGAGCTTGCGGTTTGTCAAGGAGCGGGTAGCGTGCCGGAGGTTTAGATGGCGTCACAAAGGACTTGTGCAGCCGAAAATAAGCGAGAGCGGGTCACCGTGACACGCGTATCAATGTCTCCGTCCACCTGCTGCGTAGACGTGGCAGTCTGATACACTCGCAGTCTCTTTACAAGACCCGACTCACCAAATGCACCTTGTGTCTGTACTTCATCTATAGCTTCCTCCCCCATATAGAATTCCCCTATGGGCTAATCTCCAACAGTATGAATACCGGAGTTGCCTCTGCTGGGGGGCGGTTCACTGCGTCCACAACTCACAACAGTCCTCAATCCCTCCCCTCCCCCCCCATCCAACAGGTCCTGTTTTAAGGGTATCCCTGCCTCGGCACAGGTAGCTCAATCTGTCCCAGCTTTAGCACAAGTGGCTCATTCCATCCCTGCTTCAGCACAAGTGGCTCATTCCATCCCTGCTTTAGCACACGTGCTCAATCCATCCCTGCTTCAGCACAGGTGGCTCAATCCATCCCTGCTTCAGCACAGGTGGCTCAAGCCATCCCTGCTTTAGCACAGGTGGCTCAAGCCATCTCTGCTTCAGCACAGGTGGGTTAATCAGTGGCCACTGATTGAGCCACCTATGCTGAAGCAGTGATATCCTTGAAACCTGACTTGTTGGGGTGCGGGGTGGGGTAGAACCACTGCACTGTGTTCTATTTGGGAGACTGACATCTGATGTGTTCAGCGTCCTGTCCAGTCTCACCCTGAAGAAAGGACACAACCGGCCATTCTTCTCCGTACCACCCCGTGGGCTGGGGATTAGCGCGAGGCGGGCTTAACCTTTCACCCCTCGCAAACAAAAGGGTTATCGCGTTTAGACCGGGCTCCCCTATACCCTGCCTTCCAGGGACGCCCTCGTAACCCTTTACGTGCCGGAGAGAGAGAGGGGGCCATGCTTTCTAATGTATGTTTTTAAGAACCCGGGCTGTAAGGATTAACCTCTTCCCTTCAAAATGGGCCTACCACGCAATGCGTTGCTGAGTCCCACCCTGGCTGGGACGGGGGTAACACTGTAACGTGCCTCACGTAGAAGTAATTTTGTGGTTTGTGCTGTGGGACAGGTATAGTATCCCTGCACGCTATGATCTCTAGCAATGCATTTGAACCGTCTGGTGCTTAAGGTTTTATATAGAATATCTATACTTGTATCACCGCATGTCCCCCATCTCTCTGCCCCCCCCCCTGCCACGTCTCTGCCCCCCTCCTCTCTGTCTTTCTGCCCCTCCCCCTGTCTCCTTTCTCCATTCTATTCCCAAGGATTTCTCCCCTGTCTCTGTCCCAGTCTTCCTTCTCTCACCGACTGTCCCATTTGTTCTTTGTCCCAGACCCCCACGCCCCCTTCCCCTCTGTCCCTGGATAACCCCCCCCCCCTCCCCCTGTGCCTGGTCTCTCTCCCCTCCCACCTCTGTCCTTGGTCTCTGACCTTCTTCTTTCTGACCTTGTGAGACCCCAAGTAATTCCCATTCACATCTGAATGAGCCAGCAGTGGGGGCTCCTAAAAATCAGGTTCGCGAATCCTTGAAGGTACATAAACCCCGAAACTCTGGGCTTGGGCATGATGATGATAATAATAATACAATAATGGGACTTCTGGTCTGTACAGATAGTGGGAGGACTCCAGGTTCCTGAATACAAAAAGTACTCGTTCTGCATGCTGGTAAATGATTACATGTACCGGGGCTCTGAGTATTGTACCGGTGCTCTGAGTATTGTACCGGTGCTCTGAGTATTGTACCGGTGCTCTGAGTATTGTACCGGTGCTCTGAGTATTGTACCGGTGCTCTGAGTATTGTACCGGTGCTCTGAGTATTGTACCGGGTGCTCTGAGTATTGTACCGGTGCTCTGAGTATTGTACCGGTGCTCTGAGTATTGTACCGGTGCTCTGAGTATTGTACCGGTGCTCTGAGTATTGTACCGGTGCTCTGAGTATCGTACCGGTGCTCTGAGTATCGTACCGGTGCTCTGAGTATCGTACCGGTGCTCTGAGTATCGTACCGGTGCTCTGAGTATCGTACCGGTGCTCTGAGTATCGTACCGGTGCTCTGAGTATCGTACCGGTGCTCTGAGTATCGTACCGGTGCTCTGAGTATCGTACCGGTGCTCTGAGTATCGCTACCGGTGCTCTGAGTATCGTACCGGTGCTCTGAGTATCGTACCGGTGCTCTGAGTATCGTACCGGTGCTCTGAGTATCGTACCGGTGCTCTGAGTATCGTACCGGTGCTCTGAGTATCGTACCGGTGCTCTGAGTATCGTACCGGTGCTCTGAGTATCGTACCGGTGCTCTGAGTATCGTACCGGTGCTCTGAGTATCGTACCGGTGCTCTGAGTATCGTACCGGTGCTCTGAGTATCGTACCGGTGCTCTGAGTATCGTACCGGTGCTCTGAGTATTGTACCGGTGCTCTGAGTATTGTACCGGTGCTCTGAGTATTATAGAAGTGAAGATTGGTTTAATAGAAATGTAGCGAAACTCTGCATTTTTGTGAAATAAGCAGTAGTGATACTAGGGTTGCCAAGGGGCTTCTCCAAAAATACTGAGCACAATGATTAAAGGTGCGCCCCTCTCTCACCTCTCCTCCATGCTGTTTCCTCCTCTCCTTGGCCCCACCCCTAGGCTCCCGACACCACCTCCTGATTACCCAGCAGCAGCTAATCAGGATGGAGAAAGCTGCCCAGCCCTCTAGCAGCAGCAGCCCTGCTCAGGAAATCCTGCAGCCCCCAAGCCGGTCAGGTCACTATGTCTAGAGTGGTAATACTGACCACTTACATGCCCAGAGGGATATACCGGCCACTTACATTCCCAGAGAGGATATACCGGCCACTTACATTCCAGAGAGGTAATACCGGCCACTTACATGCCCAGAGAGGTAATACCGGCCACTTACATGCCAGAGAGGTAATACCGGCCACTTACATTCCCAGAGAGGTAATACCGGCCACTTACATGCCCAGAGAGGTAATACCGGCCACTTACATGCCCAGAGAGGTAATACCGGTATACACATACAGTATTGTACATGGAGGGTCGATTAGCGATGGACACACAGAACCCCCCCCCCCCCTTTATTTTTCCTTGGGAAACGAGGGTGGGGTGAGGAATGTGTGTAGGGGGATATTCTTCCCTCCCTAACATCTAATTCCGTTGGGTTCCGCGTTGTTTGGTACCAATTTATCCTTTAATTCAGCGCTGGGGCCGCAGTCCCACTTAGGTCCAGAAGGAGCGATGTTTTAACCCGGAGTAAAGCCAACTCGCACTTGCATATGATCGGCATTCTGTCCATCCCCTGTCTCAGAGGACCACTTTGGAAAGAGGACAGGGTAAGGAGGAGATAGAGACCGTAAAACCTTTTCTAAATGTCCAGCGTTTCCAGTATAAATGGCCACATTTGTGTTTTTTTTTTTACATTGACTGGGCAACTCTTCAAGGGCCACCAACAGGTCCAGATTTTCAGGGTATCCCTTCTTCAGCACAGATGGCTCAATCAGTACAGACACATATGTACACACACACGTATGTGTGAGATTTGTTAAATCCACTCCATTTATTTAGTCGTACATGCCACTGTCCTTGGTTCGCTTATGACCTAGAAGGCGCTGCCCGAGCCGTTCCGGAATTCCATATATATTTGTTTGTTACCGTGCACGGCTGGCGACAAAGGCTTTCCCATGTCCCGGGCACTGGCTGGCTGCAGTGCCGGGGAATGGTGCCCTCTTGTAGAATCCCATTTGGGATGCACACAATAGACGGGGTGAAGAATGAACCTCGGCTTGTTTTTGCTTGAAAAGACCAGGGACAGAGGGTCAGGGTAAAGGAGTGTGACAAATATGGCCTTTATGCTCCCGCTGGCCAGATGGCCTCCGAAATAAATTAAGTCCGGCAAAGGTTTAGGACGTGGATGCAGGTTTAAAGGGGGGGTCCCTATAAGTATGACTTTCCAAGGAAGTCTGTCCAATAGAGATCCCTCTCCTCTCCTACTCTTGCGCTGTCTGACGGTCTCTCTCTCGCTTACGGTCTGTCTCTCTCTCACGCTCACGGTCTTGTCTCTCTCTCTCGCTCATGGTCTGTCTCTCTCTCTCGCTCACGGTCTGTCTCTCGCTCACGGTCTGTCTCTCATCTCTCGCTCACGGTCTGTCTCTCTCTCGCTCACGGTCTGTCTCTCTCTCTCACGGTCTGTCTCTCTCTCTCCACGGTCTGTCTCTCTCTCTCACGGTCTGTCTCTCTCTCTCACGGTCTGTCTCTCTCTCTCACGGTCTGTCTCTCTCTCTCACGGTCTGTCTCTCTCTCTCACGGTCTGTCTCTCTCTCTCTCTCACGGTCTGTCTGTCTCTCTCTCTCTCACGGTCTGTCTGTCTCTCTCTCTCTCACGGTCTGTCTGTCTCTCTCTCTCTCACGGTCTGTCTCTCTCTCTCTCTCACGTCTGTCTCTCTCTCTCACGGTCTGTCTCTCTCTCTCACGGTCTGTCTGTCTCTCTCTCTCACGGTCTGTCTCTCTCTCTCACCGGTCTGTCTCTCTCTCTCTCTCTCACGGTCTGTCTCTCTCTCTCTCTCACGGTCTGTCTCTCGCTCTCTCTCACGGTCAGTCTCTCGCTCTCCGCTTCTCTGCTCTCGTCTCTCTCTCTCTCGGTCTCTCTCTCTCTCGGTTTCTCTCTCTCCGCGCTCTCTCTCGCGCGCTCTCTCTCTCGCGCTCTCTCTCGTCGCGCTCTCTCTCTAGCGCTCTCTCTCTCGCTCTCTCTCGCTCGCTCTCTCTCGCGCTCTCGGCGCTCTCCTCTCGCGCTCTCTCGTCTCTCACGTCAGTCTCTCGCTCTCTCGCTCCCTCTATCTCATGGTCAGTCTCTCGCTCTCTCGCTCCCTCTCTCTCACGGTCAGTCTCTCGCTCTCTCTCTCGACGGTCAGTCTCTCTCTCTCTCACGGTCAGTCTCTCTCGTCTCTCTCTCTCGGTCTCTCTCTCTCGGTCTCTCTCTCTCTCTGTCTCTTTCGCTCTCTCGGTCTCTCTCTCTCTCTCTCTCTCTCTCTCTCTCTCCTCTTTCTCTCTCGTCTCTCTCCCTCTCTCGGTCTCTCTCTCTGTCTCTCTCTTCTCTCGGTCGCATCGGTCGCACGGTCTCTCGGTCTCTCTCTCTCTCTCTCTCTCTCACGGTCTCTCTCTCTCTCTCTCTCTCTCTCCACGGTCTCTCTCTCTCTCACGGTCTCTCTCTCTCTCACGGTCCCTCTCTCTCTCACGGTCTCTCTCTCTCTCACGGTCTGTCTCTCTCTCTCACGGTCTGTCTCTCTCTCTCACGGTCTGTCTCTCTCTCTCTCTCACGGTCTGTCTCTCTCTCTCACGGTCTGTCTATCTCTCTCTCTCATGGTCTGTCTCTCTCTCTCTCACGGTCTGTTTCTCTCACGGTCTGTCTCTCTCTCTCTCACGGTCTGTCTCTCTCACGGTCTGTCTCTCTCTCTCTCACGGTCAGTCTCTCTCTCTCTCACGGTCTGTCTCTCTCTCACGGTCTGTCTCTCTCTCTCTCTCTCACGGTCAGTTTCTCTCTCAATCTCACGGTCTGTCTCTCTCTCTCTCACGGTCTGTCTCTCTCGCTCTCTCTCTCTCACGGTCAGTCTCTCGCTCTCTCTCGCTCCCTCTATCTCACGGTTAGTCTCTCGCTCTCTCGCTCCCTCTCTCTCACGGTTAGTTCTCTCTCACTCTCACGGTCTGTCTCTCTCTCTCTCACGGTCTGTCTCTCTCGCTCTCTCTCTCTCACGGTCAGTCTCTCGCTCTCTCTCACGGTCAGTCTCTCTCGGTCTCTCTCTCGGTCTCTGTCTCTCTCTTTCTCGGTCTCTCTCTCTCTCGGTCTCTCTTTCTCTCGGTTGCACGGTCTCTCGGTCTCTCTCTCACGGTCTCTCTCTCTCTCACGGTCTCTCTCTCTCTCACGGTCTCTCTCTCTCTCTCTCACGGTCTTTCTCTCTCTCTCACGGTCTCTCTCTCTCTCTCTCTCACACGGTCTCTCTCTCTCTCTCTCTCACGGGTCTCTCTCTCTCTCACGGTCTCTCTCTCTCTCACGGTCTCTCTCTCTCTCTCTCTCACGGTCTCTCTCTCTCTCTCTCTCACGGTCTCTCTCTCTCTCTCTCACGGTCTCTCTCTCATGGTCTCTCTCTCTCTCTCACGGTCTCTCTCTCTCTCTCTCTCTCACGGTCTCTCTCTCTCTCACTCTCACGGTCTCTCTCTCTCTCACGGTCTCTCTCTCTCTCTCTCTCTCTCACGGTCTCTCGGTGTCTCTCTCGGTCTCTCGGTGTCTCTCTCTCTCGGTCTCTTTCTCTCTCTCTCTCTCGTCTCTCTCTCTCGGTCTCTCTCTCTCGGTCTCTCTCTCTCTCTCTCTCGTCTCTCTCCCTCTCGGTCTCTCTCTCTCTCGGTCTCTCTCTCGGTCTCTCTCTCGGTCTCTCTTTCTCTGGTCTCTCTCTCTCTCGGTCTCTCTCTCTCTCTCTCTCTCTCTTCTCTCTCTCGGTCTCTCTCTCGTCTCTCGGTCTCTCTCTCTCTCGTCTCTCTCGGTCTCGTCTCTCTCTCGTCTCTCTTCTCGTCGTCTCTCTTCTCTCGGTCTCTCTTTCTCTCAGGTCTCTCTTTCTCTTGGTCTCTCTCTCGGTCTCTCTCTCTCTCTCGGTCTCTCTCTCTCTCTAGGTCTCTCTCTCTCTCTCTCGGGTCTCTCTCTCTCTCTCTGTCTCTCTCTCTCTGTCTCTCTCTCTCTCTCTCTCTCGCGTCTCTCTCTCTCTCTCTCTCGGTCTCTCTCTCTCTCTAGGTCTCTCTCCCTCTCTCTCTCTCGGTCTCTCTTCTCTCTGTCTCTCTCTCGGTCTCTCTCTCTC
>NC_134488.1:42919867-43073573 GCF_040206685.1 Ascaphus truei | reverse complement strand
TGCGTCAGTATAATAACACCCACACCTGATCTCTTCACCTGCTTGCAGTTGCCGGCACACAAACTCTCCCTGCTCCAGAATCTGTCTTGTGTGGGTTGGTCAGTGCTGGCTGCAGTGAGAGGGAGTGCTGGCTGCAGTGAGAGGGAGTGCTGGCTGCAGTGAGAGGGAGTGCTGGCTGCAGTGAGAGGGAGTGCTGGCTGCAGTGAGAGGGAGTGCTGGCTGCAGTGAGAGGGAGTGCTGGCTGCAGTGAGAGGGAGTGCTGGCTGCAGTGAGAGGGAGTGCTGGCTGCAGTGAGAGGGAGTGCTGGCTGCAGTGAGGGAGTGCTGGCTGCAGTGAGAGGGAGTGCTGGCTGCAGTGAGAGGGAGTGCTGGCTGCAGTGAGAGGGAGTGCTGGCTGCAGTGAGAGGGAGTGCTGGCTGCAGTGAGAGGGAGTGCTGGCTGCAGTGAGAGGGAGTGCTGGCTGCAGTGAGAGGGAGTGCTGGCTGCAGTGAGAGGGAGTGCTGGCTGCAGTGAGGCGGGAATGCTGGCTGCAGGCGGCTGAGCACAGCGTGTGGAGCAGAGGGCACCTCCATATCTCCTCGCGTACTGGAGCGAACGGAGATTAGGTATGGAGGTTATTGTACAAGCGGAGGATTATCTCAGCGGGGGTCCCATTCAGAAGCATGAACTCCCACAGTGTTAGTCCTCCTGGGCTGCAATCCACACTGTCCCAGCGCCGTGGACTTTTGCGTGTTTGTGTGTGGTGCCGGGTACAGCAAGTCTGGCGACATCTGTATCATACCAACAATGAGACAACAATTTGACATTTGTATAAAGTAAAGACTAATTCATACAAACAAGGGCAGGATTATCAATACATTTTAAGGCAACATTAGCATGTGTGTAATATGGAGTGTTACTTATTTTTGACACTTTATATTTAAGATTACGGTTTTTGTTTTTTTTCATACGTGGAGCATCTTTTATTCCTTCTGTGTAATTTGCCTTCTCATAGACGCTGAAGCCGGACAGCTGCAGGATAAGATTGATGCTCTCCCTCCTGGCTTCAGGCGTTACGTCCGAGAGGACAACCGGAGGTTTGAGCATGAAATAGAGGAGTGGGAAGATGCTCAGTGCTGCAAGATGCCACAGATGGAGCCTGCGGTAACCTCCGAATCTCAGGAGTTCTCAGCTGTTTGCGATGGTGCGGAATGAGAGGGATTTTAAGCGGTGGCTAAGGGAGTGGTTTGTTTCATGGCAGCCCTCACCCCCTGTAGAGATAAGAGCGATAAAGGCAATGTGCACCTTTCACAGGAGGTGGCCATCTTTGATTTGGGTTGTCCGTTATGACCAGGCTTGAAAAATCCACTGGCCCGAGGGGTGACGAGTAGTGGTGGAAAAGCTGCAGAAGAACCTTGTGTGGGGCAAAGCTGTCGGTCACCGCTCTGCTTCCCAAAATCATGCCCCCGCAACGCACTATGCAAGGTACTATATTGTGGGATATAGCTACAGGAAACAAAGCGGTAACTGGCCGCTCTGCCATAGATGCAGCTCTCTTGAAAGCGCGTTTTTCCCAGCACTGCCTGCTCTGGGCGTGGGGTGATTTTAATGACCCATGGAAGAAAGTTACATTTTTCTAATCCTGTTTGACCCTGCAAATAAGAGTGCCTATTAATTACTAGCCCTTCAGCTCCTCCTGTTCCCTTCCCAGGCTGGAGAGTGCACAAATCACAGTTGGACATATTCGTCTTGCATTGTAAGTATTTCTAACACTTTGTACTACGAAGTTGTAGGACTGAGATTTTTACACATCCGATGAGGACTTGAAGTGCTTCATAAGGGTGACCACGGAAGGTGATGTGGAAATGGCTCTTGGGGGTTCTTGTGACATCGGAAAGTGATCTGATGATGTCACATGTAAAACAGTTTAGTGATCGTGTTTTTAAACGTACACCAAAATACACGGCTATCCCACCCCTGTTTGCATCCTCTGCAGCTGATAATTGAATGCGTGTTTTATTCACGGTACCCACCTAGACGAGCATATTCTTCTTTTCTCATTATCCCATGTCTCCACCTTGCAGCGTCCCCTCTGAGCTGCGAGGACCGGGCTAGATCCTTATCATCTGAGCACGCCATGATCACCAAAGAGCAGACCGCTCTGGCCATCACCAAAACGGCCAACTCCTATGAGAGAAACGGGGTGCAGGCCGCACTGCAAGAGGTGAGAATCTGTGTGTGGGAGTTCAATATGCTACCAAGTGACCCATCGCAGTCTGTTCCAGCCATGCCTCTGAGCATAGTGAATGACCTCCTTAGTTAGCTGTACTCTGTACAGAACTATTGTACTCAATGAATGGGCAGCAGTCTGCAGTGGCAAAGGCTTCAGTGTGTATGTAATACAATCGGTGAACACCAGGGTATAGAACGGGTGGGCAACTCCTGTCCTCAAGGGCCGCCAACAGGTCAGGTTTTAAGGATATCCCTGCTTCAGTACAGGTGGCTCCATCAGTGGCTCAGTCGAAGACTGCACCACCTGTGCTGAATTAGGGTTCTCCTGAAAACCTGACCTGTTGGTGGCCCTTGAGGACCGGAGTTGCCCAACCCTGGTATAAAATCTATAAAGTGACAGGGGCTTTACAGTGTAAACAGTACAAGGCACATGTGGGGCGATACTTGTGTGTAATACAGCACAGGGGCAAACCTACCTTAAGCAAGGAATGTGTACAATGGCGAAGATGTAAGCGTGTGAACATAGGTGTGTCCCTCTCAGCTTTATTGTTCCTAATGGTGTGAAGGTTTGTCGGCAGCAAGGAACAGACTGACTGTTTACAAGTGTCTCCCCTGTGAGGTTGCTGGAGGATTTCTGCTCCACTACATGTGATTTTTTTAATGAATTAAAGAGTACATAGAATAACTGAGTTGATGCAGCACATGGTTATATTCTATTTATACTTCTGCTATGTTTAGTCGGCTTAGTACTTGTCCAGAGCTGTGGTAGTGCAAACTGGTTTAACTTCCATGCTTTAACAAGCGGCGCAGTACAAAGTATTGGTCTTGCAGTCTAGCATCGTCATAGTTTTTTACATATGAGATTTATTAAAGGTAATCCAAGCATGCGATTTGTTTTATTTTTAGGCAATTAAAAAAAATGTAATGTAGGATGCAACAGGGGGTTTCTGGGGCTGACCCCCTGTTTCCGGAGATACTTGCCTCCCTATGGGATACGAGTAGCCGCTCATATAATGGCAGAGTTTCAATGTGCCTGCGCCCTGCGGGCCAATAGGAAGCCGTGATGTCACCAGGTTTGGCTTCTTATTGGCCCACACGACAAAGCAGCTTGGAGCCCCAGCTAGCTCAGCCAGAGCTGCTACCCTCACCCCATTCGGAGGTCTGTATTTCTGGAAGCAGGTCTCCGGAGCTGAAATTAATGGGGTTCAGTTCCAGAGACACCCTGCTTCAATCTTATGTCACAAAAAATGTACTAAAACAAATCTTCCCTTGGATTGCTGCTTTAAGGTATTTCTCAAGTCATAGGGTGTACATAGCTTTCTAAATGAGACGTAAAGGTTTTGAAAGCTCTGTACAATGTATATTGCTACACGTGGAACACTGCAGCTCATCCATTAAAAGGTATCGCAGACAACGACAAGTCTGCATTTACAGGAAGAGAAAAACATTCTGTTTCTGTTTACCAGTCGATAACCAGTAACCACAGTTGCTCATCACCAAGAATTTAGCATATGTCTGTGGATGGTATAACACAGGAGCAGACAACTCCAGTCCTCAAGAGCTACCACCAGGTTTAGGGTTTCAGGGTATCCCTGATTCAGCAAAGGTGGCTCAATCAGTGGTTCAGGCAGACAGCCACTGATTGAGCCACCTGTGCTGAAGCAGGAATATCCGTAAACCCGTATCAGTTGGTGGACCTTGACGACTCGAGTTTGCCAGCCAACGACTGACCAACTGATTGAGCCACCTGTGCTGAAGCAGGGATGTCCTGAAAGCCTAAACCTGTTGGTAGCTCTTGAGAACTGGAGTTGCTGGCTGCTCCTGGTATAACCAGATGTGCTTCTTACTCCAGCCCTTCTCTGACAGCTCTGCATGTTACATTCCACTTTACTGTCTGTTTCCTTTTCTCTCTTATCGTTTCTCTCGCGCTGTCCTTTCTCTGCTGCCACAGCCGGTGAAACCTGAGGCCGAGGAGGCCGCTCAGCCTGAAGCCAGCCTCACGGCTCAGGCAGGGGAGGAGCAGCGGGCCAGCTCGCGGCTCTCCGAGGTGGAGATCCCCAGTGTGGGGAAGATACTGGTTAGATCCGATGCTGATGGATATAATGAGGAGGTACAGAACTTGGATGAAGGAGCTTTATAACCATCAGTGCTGAACAGAATAGGAACAGGCAGTGAATTTGTCAACATGTGAATGTATTTAGTTAGTATTTGAATGGAGTAATTGTGATATACTGTGATTCCACGAGGAACCCCCTCGGTACTCCACCTCTCTCACTTGACTCTCGGTGTTGCTTGGAACATCGTTTCGATTAGTACTTTTTAATTGGAACAGTGTAAATCCCTCTTGATTTGAATCAGGCCTCCAGGCATCATTTCCCGTTCCTTTTATGCTCTTCTACCTTTTCCATTTTCCCTTTGAAACGGTTGTTTGCTTTTCTCTTCATCGCACTTCAGCTCTTTCTCTCTTTCTCCTTTCTCCCTTTCCTTTCTCTCTTTTCACCTGCTTGTTGTGCCAGGTGATGCTCAGTCCTGCCATGCAAGGTGTTATCCTGGCTATACTGAAAGCCCGGCAGGTTTTTGATCGGGACGGGCCTGAAGCAGGGCTTGTTAAGGTATCTGGAGATTGTCAATGTCCTAACATTTTCAGCATTAAAAACATTAAGTTGCCCTGGAAGCACAAATAACACACTGCTGTGCATGACCATTTGTTTGCTGTGATTTATGCATTTTGTCACTTGTGTGTGGAGAAGCGAAACTAAACCGAAATCGAAAAAATAAAATGTATTGATGGCATAAAACTGCATGGCTTTTAGAGAATTTCCCGGCACCAAACCGCACGGGTGTGTAGCGTCAAAATGATATGGAAACCCGCAAGTTTCTATGCAGAGAGGGCAGCTTCGCTTAGCCGGGGGAGGGCCGCTACAGGCACAGGAAAGCGAGAAATGTTTAAAAAAATAACTATATACCTTTGTCCTGAAGGTGTATTTGTACTGTTCACTTGCTAAGTATATATTTTATTTACATACCACTTTGGTGAAATCCAGAACAAAAAATGTGTAGACCACTGTTAAACAGAGAAAATGCTGATTTAGCATCCATTCAGCAAAATACTGACTTTAACAGGACACTTCCTCCTGCTTTTTTATTTCTTTTTGCCCCACTCGGATCAAAATGGCTGCCAAATCTCAGCTAATAGGAAGCTGCAACATGATTTGGTTGTGGCTTACTATTGGATGGCCATTTCCATCACCTTTTTAAAACCAGGACGTAATACCGGTAACTTAACCACTACTGAAAATAGTGCAGTTCAACTCTGGCGCAACTATATACCCCCATTGCCAGTTCTAATCCTGTAAAGAAAAAATGGAGGTTAGTTCTAGTCGATTGTGCCTTTTAGCGTATATGCAACATTGTTACATATACACACAAATACAAAGGTGTATGTTGTAGGCACCTCCTAATGACCTTGGTTCTGGGTGTTCAGCACATTCAGTGATGTCAACAGAGGCCAAACCATTTACAGATGGTAAACTGTCCGGTATAACAGCTCGGCAACAGAGCAGTTAATGAGCTCAACTCAGGAGCACGCTTCCTACTTGTCTAACATCTTCAGCCCACATGGAGGGGAAGAAAAGCACAGTTTCTCCGGTTGGCACATCTGTGGGCTCCGTGCCCACTTACAGCGAAGACATTTGTTAGGAGTTTTTAGCTGCTCTCGTTCTGTAAGAAGCGCTGTCAGCTCCGCTATTGTTCCATCTGCAAAAACATGCAAATGTGTTTTGGAGCCTGTGTAACATCTATTTTTGTCACCGCATGCATATGCAGAGAGCCTCTTGGGTTCCAACAAGATAATTTTAGGCTTTACCATGCAGCAGAATCATCCCTGGCTTGACGTAAATTGTTTTTTTTCTTTTTAGTGCTGAAAAGGTAGCAGCTGTCTGTGGCTTTTTCGAAGGAGCTTTCACTTTGAGGTTCAAAATAAGTTTTGAAGCAGACCTTTTCATTTCCTGTCCCTAGTAATTAAGTAACTGCAGCTTGAAGCAAAGCTGCTGTAAAGGCAGGGAGAAGGCAACCCGAAAAATGCATGTTCTGCACATCATTTTTAGAGGACTACCTCCATATTTTCCTTTTATCCACTATAACGGGGGTAGCCATCTCCAGTCCTCAAGGGCCACCAAAAGTCAGGTTTTCAGGATATCCCTGCTTCAGCACTTGTGGCTCAGTCCCAGCACACAGGACAATGTAGCAGTCATTTGAGAGCTCTGTTCCCCAGGAGGAAGGTGGTGATCATTTATGCTGCATCACGAAGCGTAGGAATATATGGATTTTTTTCTAGCACTTTATTTTTCTTGAAATTTTTTTTTTTTTTTTTCCCCTCACTATTTCTTGGAGCACTGGTTTTTAACTGCCCTGTAGCTCACATATAGTGCTTCTAAATGTTAACCCCTTGGACACCGCATACATGCATGCTACGCATCCCATGCGGGACCTGCTGACACAGTATAACACTGGTAGTGTGGGACTTGCTGACACAGTATAACACTGGCAGTGTGGGACCTGCTGACACAGTATAACACTGGTAGTGTGGGACCTGCTGACACAGTATAACACTGGTAGTGTGGGACCTGCTGACACAGTATAACACTGGGAGTGTGGGACCTGCTGACACAGTATAACACTGGGAGTGTGGGACCTGCTGACACAGTATAATACTGGCAGTGTGGGACCTGCTGACAGTATAACACTGGGAGTGTGGGACCTGCTGACACAGTATAACACTGGTAGTGTGGGACCTGCTGACACAGTATAACACTGGCAGTGTGGGACCTGCTGACACAGTATAACACTGGGAGTGTGGGACCTGCTGACACAGTATAACATTGGTAGTGTGGGACCTGCTGACACAGTATAACACTGGCAGTGTGGGACCTGCTGACACAGTATAACACTGGTAGTGTGGGACCTGCTGACACAGTATAACACTGGCAGTGTGGGACTTGCTGACACAGTATAACACTGGGAGTGTGGGACCTGCTGACACAGTATAACACTGGTAGTGTGGGACCTGCTGACACAGTATAACACTGGCAGTGTGGGACCTGCTGACACAGTATAACACTGGGAGTGTGGGACCTGCTGACACAGTATAACACTGGTAGTGTGTGACCTGCTGACACAGTATAACACTGGTAGTGTGGGACCTGCTGACACAGTATAACACTGGCAGAGTGGGACCTGCTGACACAGTATAACACTGGTAGTGTGGGACCTGCTGACACAGTATAACACTGGTAGTGTGGGACCTGCTGACACAGTATAACACTGGCAGTGTGGGACCTGCTGACACAGTATAACACTGGTAGTGTGGGACCTGCTGACACAGTATAACACTGGCAGTGTGGGACCTGCTGACACAGTATAACACTGGCAGTGTGGGACCTGCTGACAGTATAACACTGGGAGTGTGGGACCTGCTGACACAGTATAACACTGGCAGAGTGGGACCTGCTGACACAGTATAACACTGGCAGTGTGGGACCTGCTGACACAGTATAACACTGGCAGAGTGGGACCTGCTGACACAGTATAACACTGGCAGTGTGGGACCTGCTGACACAGTATAACACTGGTAGTGTGGGACTTGCTGACACAGTATAACACTGGCAGTGTGGGACCTGCTGACACAGTATAACACTGGTAGTGTGGGACCTGCTGACACAGTATAACACTGGTAGTGTGGGACCTGCTGACACAGTATAACACTGGGAGTGTGGGACCTGCTGACACAGTATAACACTGGGAGTGTGGGACCTGCTGACACAGTATAATACTGGCAGTGTGGGACCTGCTGACAGTATAACACTGGGAGTGTGGGACCTGCTGACACAGTATAACACTGGGAGTGTGGGACCTGCTGACACAGTATAACACTGGCAGTGTGGGACCTGCTGACACAGTATAACACTGGGAGTGTGGGACCTGCTGACACAGTATAACACTGGTAGTGTGTGACCTGCTGACACAGTATAACACTGGTAGTGTGGGACCTGCTGACACAGTATAACACTGGCAGAGTGGGACCTGCTGACACAGTATAACACTGGTAGTGTGGGACCTGCTGACACAGTATAACACTGGTAGTGTGGGACCTGCTGACACAGTATAACACTGGCAGTGTGGGACCTGCTGACACAGTATAACACTGGTAGTGTGGGACCTGCTGACACAGTATAACACTGGCAGTGTGGGACCTGCTGACACAGTATAACACTGGTAGTGTGGGACTTGCTGACACAGTATAACACTGGGAGTGTGGGACCTGCTGACAGTATAACACTGGGAGTGTGGGACCTGCTGACACAGTATAACACTGGCAGAGTGGGACCTGCTGACACAGTATAACACTGGCAGTGTGGGACCTGCTGACACAGTATAACACTGGCAGTGTGGGACCTGCTGACACAGTATAACACTGGCAGTGTGGGACCTGCTGACACAGTATAACACTGGCAGTGTGGGACCCGCTGACACAGTATAACACTGGCAGTGTGGGACCTGCTGACACAGTATAACACTGGCAGTGTGGGACCTGCTGACACAGTATAACACTGGCAGTGTGGGACCCGCTGACACTGTATAACACTGGCAGTGTGGGACCTGCTGACACAGTATAACACTGGCAGTGTGGGACCCGCTGACACAGTATAACACTGGCAGTGTGGGACCTGCTGACACAGTATAACACTGGCAGTGTGGGACCTGCTGACAGTATAACACTGGGAGTGTGGGACCTGCTGACACAGTATAACACTGGCAGTGTGGGACCTGCTGACACAGTATAACACTGGCAGTGTGGGACCTGCTGACAGTATAACACTGGGAGTGTGGGACCTGCTGACACAGTATAACACTGGGAGTGTGGGACCTGCTGACACAGTATAACACTGGCAGTGTGGGACCTGCTGACACAGTATAACACTGGTAGTGTGTGACCTGCTGACACAGTATAACACTGGTAGTGTGTGACCTGCTGACACAGTATAACACTGGCAGTGTGGGACCTGCTGACACAGTGTAACACTGGCAGTGTGTGACCTGCTGACACAGTATAACACTGGTAGTGTGTGACCTGCTGACACAGTATAACACTGGTAGTGTGTGACCTGCTGACACAGTATAACACTGGTAGTGTGTGACCTGCTGACACAGTGTAACACTGGCAGTGTGGGACCTGCTGACACAGTGTAACACTGGGAGTGTGGGACCTGCTGACACAGTATAACACTGGGAGTGTGGGACCCGCTGACACAGTATAACACTGGCAGTGTGGGACCTGCTGACACAGTATAACACTGGTAGTGTGGGACCTGCTGACACAGTATAACACTGGCAGTGTGGGACTTGCTGACACAGTATAACACTGGCAGTGTGGGACCTGCTGACACAGTATAACACTGGCAGTGTGGGACCTGCTGACACAGTATAACACTGGCAGTGTGGGACCTGCTGACACAGTATAACACTGGCAGTGTGGGACCTGCTGACACATTATAACACTGGCAGTGTGGGACCTGCTGACACAGTATAACACTGGCAGTGTGGGACCTGCTGACACAGTATAACACTGGCAGTGTGGGACCTGCTGACACATTATAACACTGGCAGTGTGGGACCTGCTGACACAGTATAACACTGGCAGTGTGGGACCTGCTGACACAGTGTAACACTGGCAGTGTGGGACCTGCTGACACAGTATAACACTGGCAGTGTGGGACCTGCTGACACAGTATAACACTGGCAGTGTGGGACCTGCTGACACAGTATAACACTGGTAGTGTGGGACCTGCTGACACAGTATAACACTGGCAGTGTGGGACCTGCTGACACATTATAACACTGGCAGTGTGGGACCTGCTGACACAGTATAACACTGGCAGTGTGGGACCTGCTGACACAGTGTAACACTGGCAGTGTGGGACCTGCTGACACAGTATAACACTGGCAGTGTGGGACCTGCTGACACAGTATAACACTGGTAGTGTGTGACCTGCTGACACAGTATAACACTGGCAGTGTGGGACTTGCTGACACAGTATAACACCGGTAGTGTGGGACTTGCTGACACAGTATAACACTGGTTATATATATCCAGGTTTTCAGGATATCCCTGCTTCAGCACAAGTGCCTCAGTCAAAGGCTGAGCCACTTGTGCTGAAGCTGTGACTGAGTTACCTGTCCTGAAGCAGGGAGTGGCCAACTACAGTCCTCAAGGGCCGCCAAAGGTCAGGTTTTCAGGATGTCCCTGCTTCAGCACTTGTGGCTCAGTCCCAGCACACAGGACAATGTAGCAGTCATTTGAGAGCTCTGTTCCCCAGGAGGAAGGTGGTGATCATTTATGCTGCATCACGAAGCGTAGGAATATATGGATTTTTTTCTAGCACTTTATTTTTCTTGAAAATTTTTTTTTTTTTTTTCCCCTCACTATTTCTTGGAGCACTGGTTTTTAACTGCCCTGTAGCTCACATATAGTGCTTCTAAATGTTAACCCCTTGGACACCGCATACATGCATGCTACGCATCCCATGCGGGACCTGCTGACACAGTATAACACTGGTAGTGTGGGACTTGCTGACACAGTATAACACTGGCAGTGTGGGACCTGCTGACACAGTATAACACTGGTAGTGTGGGACCTGCTGACACAGTATAACACTGGTAGTGTGGGACCTGCTGACACAGTATAACACTGGGAGTGTGGGACCTGCTGACACAGTATAACACTGGGAGTGTGGGACCTGCTGACACAGTATAACACTGGCAGTGTGGGACCTGCTGACAGTATAACACTGGGAGTGTGGGACCTGCTGACACAGTATAACACTGGTAGTGTGGGACCTGCTGACACAGTATAACACTGGCAGTGTGGGACCTGCTGATAGTATAACACTGGCAGTGTGGGACCTGCTGACACAGTATAACACTGGCAGTGTGGGACCTGCTGACACAGTATAACACTGGCAGTGTGGGACCTGCTGACACAGTATAACACTGGGAGTGTGGGACCTGCTGACACAGTATAACACTGGTAGTGTGTGACCTGCTGACACAGTATAACACTGGTAGTGTGGGACCTGCTGACACTGTATAACACTGGCAGAGTGGGACCTGCTGACACAGTATAACACTGGTAGTGTGGGACCTGCTGACACAGTATAACACTGGTAGTGTGGGACCTGCTGACACAGTATAACACTGGTAGTGTGGGACCTGCTGACACAGTATAACACTGGTAGTGTGGGACCTGCTGACACAGTATAACACTGGCAGTGTGGGACCTGCTGACACAGTATAACACTGGTAGTGTGGGACCTGCTGACACAGTATAACACTGGCAGTGTGGGACCTGCTGACACAGTATAACACTGGCAGTGTGGGACCTGCTGACACAGTATAACACTGGCAGTGTGGGACCTGCTGACAGTATAACACTGGGAGTGTGGGACCTGCTGACACAGTATAACACTGGCAGAGTGGGACCTGCTGACACAGTATAACACTGGCAGTGTGGGACCTGCTGACACAGTATAACACTGGTAGTGTGGGACCTGCTGACACAGTATAACACTGGCAGTGTGGGACTTGCTGACACAGTATAACACTGGCAGTGTGGGACCTGCTGACACAGTATAACACTGGCAGTGTGGGACCTGCTGACACAGTATAACACTGGCAGTGTGGGACCTGCTGACACAGTATAACACTGGCAGTGTGGGACCTGCTGACACATTATAACACTGGCAGTGTGGGACCTGCTGACACAGTATAACACTGGCAGTGTGGGACCTGCTGACACAGTATAACACTGGCAGTGTGGGACCTGCTGACACATTATAACACTGGCAGTGTGGGACCTGCTGACACAGTATAACACTGGCAGTGTGGGACCTGCTGACACAGTGTAACACTGGCAGTGTGGGACCTGCTGACACAGTATAACACTGGTAGTGTGGGACCTGCTGACACAGTATAACACTGGCAGTGTGGGACCTGCTGACACATTATAACACTGGCAGTGTGGGACCTGCTGACACAGTATAACACTGGCAGTGTGGGACCTGCTGACACAGTGTAACACTGGCAGTGTGGGACCTGCTGACACAGTATAACACTGGCAGTGTGGGACCTGCTGACACAGTATAACACTGGTAGTGTGTGACCTGCTGACACAGTATAACACTGGCAGTGTGGGACTTGCTGACACAGTATAACACCGGTAGTGTGGGACTTGCTGACACAGTATAACACTGGTTATATATATCCAGGTTTTCAGGATATCCCTGCTTCAGCACAAGTGCCTCAGTCAAAGGCTGAGCCACTTGTGCTGAAGCTGTGACTGAGTTACCTGTCCTGAAGCAGGGAGTGGCCAACTACAGTCCTCAAGGGCCGCCAAAGGTCAGGTTTTCAGGATGTCCCTGCTTCAGCACTTGTGGCTCAGTCCCAGCACACAGGACAATGTAGCAGTCATTTGAGAGCTCTGTTCCCCAGGAGGAAGGTGGTGATCATTTATGCTGCATCACGAAGCGTAGGAATATATGGATTTTTTTCTAGCACTTTATTTTTCTTGAAAATTTTTTTTTTTTTTTTCCCCTCACTATTTCTTGGAGCACTGGTTTTTAACTGCCCTGTAGCTCACATATAGTGCTTCTAAATGTTAACCCCTTGGACACCGCATACATGCATGCTACGCATCCCATGCGGGACCTGCTGACACAGTATAACACTGGTAGTGTGGGACTTGCTGACACAGTATAACACTGGCAGTGTGGGACCTGCTGACACAGTATAACACTGGTAGTGTGGGACCTGCTGACACAGTATAACACTGGCAGTGTGGGACCTGCTGACACAGTATAACACTGGGAGTGTGGGACCTGCTGACACAGTATAACACTGGGAGTGTGGGACCTGCTGACACAGTATAACACTGGCAGTGTGGGACCTGCTGACAGTATAACACTGGGAGTGTGGGACCTGCTGACACAGTATAACACTGGTAGTGTGGGACCTGCTGACACAGTATAACACTGGCAGTGTGGGACCTGCTGACACAGTATAACACTGGCAGTGTGGGACCTGCTGACACAGTATAACACTGGGAGTGTGGGACCTGCTGACACAGTATAACACTGGTAGTGTGTGACCTGCTGACACAGTATAACACTGGTAGTGTGGGACCTGCTGACACAGTATAACACTGGCAGAGTGGGACCTGCTGACACAGTATAACACTGGTAGTGTGGGACCTGCTGACACAGTATAACACTGGTAGTGTGGGACCTGCTGACACAGTATAACACTGGTAGTGTGGGACCTGCTGACACAGTATAACACTGGTAGTGTGGGACCTGCTGACACAGTATAACACTGGCAGTGTGGGACCTGCTGACACAGTATAACACTGGTAGTGTGGGACCTGCTGACACAGTATAACACTGGCAGTGTGGGACCTGCTGACACAGTATAACACTGGCAGTGTGGGACCTGCTGACACAGTATAACACTGGCAGTGTGGGACCTGCTGACAGTATAACACTGGGAGTGTGGGACCTGCTGACACAGTATAACACTGGCAGAGTGGGACCTGCTGACACAGTATAACACTGGCAGTGTGGGACCTGCTGACACAGTATAACACTGGCAGTGTGGGACCTGCTGACACAGTATAACACTGGCAGTGTGGGACCTGCTGACACAGTATAACACTGGCAGTGTGGGACCTGCTGACACAGTATAACACTGGCAGTGTGGGACCTGCTGACACAGTATAACACTGGTAGTGTGGGACCTGCTGACACAGTATAACACTGGCAGTGTGGGACCTGCTGACACAGTATAACACTGGTAGTGTGGGACCTGCTGACACAGTATAACACTGGCAGTGTGGGACCTGCTGACACAGTGTAACACTGGTAGTGTGGGACCTGCTGACACAGTATAACACTGGCAGTGTAGGACCTGCTGACACAGTATAACACTGGCAGTGTGGGACCCGCTGACACAGTATAACACTGGCAGTGTGGGACCTGCTGACACAGTATAACACTGGGAGTGTGGGACCTGCTGACACAGTATAACACTGGCAGTGTGGGACCTGCTGACAGTATAACACTGGGAGTGTGGGGCCTGCTGGCACAGTATAACACTGGCAGTGTGGGACCTGCTGACAGTATAACACTGGGAGTGTGGGGCCTGCTGACACAGTGTAACACTGGCAGTGGGGGACCTGCTGACAGTATAACACAGGTAGTGTGGGACCTGCTGACACAGTATAACACTGGCAGTGTGGGACCTGCTGACACAGTATAACACTGGCAGTGTGGGACCTGCTGACACAGTATAACACTGGTAGTGTGTGACCTGCTGACACAGTATAACACTGGTAGTGTGTGACCTGCTGACACAGTATAACACTGGCAGTGTGGGACCTGCTGACACAGTGTAACACTGGCAGTGTGGGACCTGCTGACACAGTATAACACTGGCAGTGTGGGACCTGCTGACACAGTATAACACTGGCAGTGTGGGACCTGCTGACACAGTATAACACTGGCAGTGTGTGACCTGCTGACACAGTATAACACTGGCAGTGTGGGACCTGCTGACACAGTGTAACACTGGCAGTGTGGGACCTGCTGACACAGTATAACACTGGGAGTGTGGGACCTGCTGACACAGTATAACACTGGGAGTGTGGGACCCGCTGACACAGTATAACACTGGCAGTGTGGGACCCGCTGACACAGTATAACACTGGTAGTGTGTGACCTGCTGACACAGTATAACACTGGCAGTGTGGGACCTGCTGACACAGTGTAACACTGGCAGTGTGGGACCTGCTGACACAGTATAACACTGGGAGTGTGGGACCTGCTGACACAGTATAACACTGGGAGTGTGGGACCCGCTGACACAGTATAACACTGGCAGTGTGGGACCCGCTGACACAGTATAACACTGGTAGTGTGTGACCTGCTGACACAGTATAACACTGGTAGTGTGTGACCTGCTGACACAGTATAACACTGGGAGTGTGGGGCCTGCTGACACAGTATAACACTGGCAGTGTGGGACCTGCTGACACAGTATAACACCGGTAGTGTGGGACTTGCTGACACAGTATAACACTGGTAGTGTGGTACCTGCTGACACAGTATAACACTGGGAGTGTGGGACCTGCTGACACAGTATAACACTGGTAGTGTGGGACTTGCTGACACAGTATAACACTGGTAGTGTGGTACCTGCTGACACAGTATAACACTGGGAGTGTGGGACCTGCTGACACAGTATAACACTGGCAGTGTGGGACCTGCTGACACAATATAACACTGGCAGTGTGGGACCTGCTGACACAGTATAACACTGGCAGTGTGGGACCTGCTGACACAGTTTAAGGCCTCGGCCATGCTCCCCGCCGTCAGCGGGCCGTCAGGGGGCGGGCCAGTGACGTCACGGAGCTGGTTCGCCCTCATTGGGCGAACCGCTCACGTGACCGGCCTGTCGCGCCGGCAAGCAGGGGAATTGTAAATTCCCCTAAGACCTGCGCTTCCGCAAGCGCGCGGAAGCTCAGGTGAGCCCCTACTAAAGCCGCTCTAATTGCGGCTGTAGGGGCTCAGTGCTGAGCGGGAGCGCGCGTCAGCACGCTTCCGCCAGCAAGCGCTAAACATGGCCGAGGCTTGACACTGGTAGTGTGGGACCTGCTGACACAGTGTAACACTGGCAGTGGGGGACCTGCTGACACAGTGTAACACTGGTAGTGTGTGACCTGCTGACACAGTATAACACTGGTAGTGTGGGACCTGCTGACACAGTATAACACTGGCAGTGTGGGACCTGCTGACACAGTATAACACAGGTAGTGTGGGACCTGCTGACACAGTATAACACTGGCAGTGTGGGACCTGCTGACACAGTATAACACTGGCAGTGTGGGACCTGCTGACACAGTATAACACTGGCAGTGTGGGACCTGCTGACACAGTATAACACTGGTAGTGTGGGACACGCTGACACAGTATAACACTGGCAGTGTGGGACACGCTGACACAGTATAACACTGGTAGTGTGGGACCTGCTGACACAGTATAACACTGGTAGTGTGGGACACGCTGACACAGTATAACACTGGCAGTGTGGGACACGCTGACACTGTATAACACTGGTAGTGTGGGACCTGCTGACACAGTATAACACTGGTAGTGTGGGACACGCTGACACAGTATAACACTGGTAGTGTGGGACCTGCTGACACAGTATAACACTGGTAGTGTGGGACACGCTGACACAGTATAACACTGGCAGTGTGGGACCTGCTGACACAGTATAACACTGGCAGTGTGGGACCTGCTGACACAGTATAACACTGGCAGTGTGGGACCTGCTGACACAGTATAACACTGGTAGTGTGGGACCTGCTGACACAGTATAACACTGGTAGTGTGGGACCTGCTGACACAGTATAACACTGGTAGTGTGGGACCTGCTGACGCAGTATAACACTGGTAGTGTGGGACCCGCTGACGCAGTATAACACTGGCAGTGTGGGACCCGCTGACACAGTATAACACTGGTAGTGTGGGACCTGCTGACGCAGTATAACACTGGTAGTGTGGGACCTGCTGACGCAGTATAACACTGGTAGTGTGGGACCTGCTGACACAGTATAACACTGGTAGTGTGGGACCTGCTGACACAGTATAACACTGGTAGTGTGGGACCTGCTGACACAGTATAACACTGGTAGTGTGGGACCTGCTGACGCAGTATAACACTGGCAGAGTGGGACCTGCTGAGACAATGTAACACTGGTAGTGTGGGACCTGCTGACACGGTGTAAGGCCTCGGCTATGCTCCCTGCTGGCGTGCTGAGGCGCAGGGACAGCGGGTGCTTTCCCTGGCCTTGCGGTTGCTTACCGCACGCGCTGTCAGAGGGCGGGCGTGTCACTGGCCGGGGGCGGGCCAGTGACGTCACGGAGCTGGTTCGCCCTCATTGGGTGAACCGCTCACGTGACCGGCCTGTCGCGCCGGCAAGCGGGGGAATTTTAAATTCCCCTAAGACCTGCGCTTCCGCAAGCGCGCGGAAGCGCAGGTGAGCCCCTACTAAAGCCGCTCTAATTGCGGCTGTAGGGGATCAGTGCTGAGCGGGAGCGCTCGTCAGCACGCTTCCGCCAGCAAGCGCTAAACATGGCCGAGGCCTGACACTGGCAGTGTATAATACTGGCAGTGTGGGACCTGCTGACACAGTATAACACTGGCAGTGTGGGACCTGCTGACACAGTATAACACTGGCAGTGTGGGACCTGCTGACACAGTATAACACTGGCAGTGTGGGACCTGCTGACACAGTATAACACTGGCAGTGTGGGACCTGCTGACACAGTATAACACTGGTAGTGTGGGACCTGCTGACACAGTATAACACTGGTAGTGTGGGACCTGCTGACACAGTATAACACTGGCAGTGTGGGACCTGCTGACACAGTATAACACTGGTAGTGTGGGACCTGCTGACACAGTATAACACTGGTAGTGTGGGACCTGCTGAAACAGTATAACACTGGCAGTATGGGACCTGCTGACACAGTATAACACTGGTAGTGTGGGACCTGCTGACGCAGTATAACACTGGTAGTGTGGGACCTGCTTACGCAGTATAACACTGGTAGTGTGGGACCTGCTGACGCAGTATAACACTGGTAGTGTGGGACCTGCTGACGCAGTATAACACTGGTAGTGTGTGACCTGCTGACACAGTATAACACTGGTAGTGTGTGACCTGCTGACACAGTATAACACTGGTAGTGTGGGACCTGCTGACACAGTATAACACTGGTAGTGTGGGACCTGCTGACACAGTATAACACCGGTAGTGTGGGACTTGCTGACACAGTATAACACTGGTAGTGTGTGACCTGCTGACACAGTATAACACTGGTAGTGTGGGACCTGCTGACACAGTATAACACTGGTAGTGTGGGACCTGCTGACACAGTGTAACACTGGTAGTGTGGGACCTGCTGACACAGTATAACACTGGTAGTGTGGGACCTGCTGACACAGTATAACACTGGTAGTGTGGGACCTGCTGACACAGTGTAACACTGGTAGTGTGGGACCTGCTGACACAGTATATCACTGGTAGTGTGGGACCTGCTGACACAGTTGCACCTTGACAAGTTTGCAGGTTTAACATGTTTTGACCAAAAGATTGAACTAAATGACCCACACTTATGAGAAGATAAAACCTAGAAATGAACTAAGTGATCCTATTGGATTTGCATTGGGGCTTCTTTGTTTACTGTAATTGGAAAGGGTTATGGATGACTTTGGCCACAGTATATAACCCACCTGTAAGGTTACCTTGAGAGTTCAGGATTTTGTGTGTGGTTCTAGACACTTTTTTCATAAAAGTACATCCTGTTGTATATAAATGGTTTACTTACCTGTACATTAGCGTAAGATGTACCTAAAGCTTGTGAAATAAGCAATGTCAAAAGGGGTTTGTTCAAAGTTCTGGTGTTGACCCTGGGGATGCGTAGTGTTTGACGTTGTGATTACTTTTTAATGGACCAACTTAAGATTTCCAGATTTGAGTCCAGGACACTTGAAGGCTTTGGTACACAGAGTTAATTTGTGATGATCTCTTGTGCATCCATGTGGGTATCACAACTCAATAGGAGGCGTTCAGACTGTAGTCTGATGTATCAAATTCGGTGCCTGCTTTGTCGGTTCTGATTTTTTAGTGGCATGAGCCTCTGATACCGGTGTCCAAAGTGGGAATCTCAACCAACATAATGCTTACTGTCCGTGTACTTTACTCCTATCCTCTCGAAGAAAGCCGGAGAGCACTTTTTGAAGAAATGATGCTCTGACCGTAACCGTTTGGCCCCTCTAGGCATTTCGTGAAGAATATTCCCGACTCAATCAACTGTCCAAAGAGGACCCCACTCCGTCCAGCGACCCACGGCTTCAGCATGTGCTGGTTTACTTCTTTCAGAACAAGGCCCCAAAACGTGTCATCGAACGGACGCTGCTGGAGCAATTTGCTGATAAAAACCTCAGCTATGACGAGAGGTGAGCTGGACCCTTTCTATAAGGAGGTGCTTCCCAATCCTTTTCCACTGTTCTCCCTCCCTCCTCCTCCCCGCCCCCTCCTCCTCCGCCCTTCCCTGCCATATTCATTTTTTGTTATTTTGCTGCCCTAGATCAATAAACATCATGAAGGTGGCTCGAGCAAAACTCAAGGAGATTGGGCCAAGTGATATGGATATGAAAGACTACAAGGTGATGTTATATGGGTGCAGCATGTGCGTTAAAGGGGCAATCCTATGTAGCAAATCAAAAAAGGAAACCAGTGGTCAGTGTAATTGGCTTCCTTAGGAAGATGCAGCCCGGTTACAGTAACTGTTTTACGTCACTTTATCTGGGTAAGAATGATATGAATATTCCTCCTTTTTGTCTGGGTTCACTGAATTCAAGCTGAACTTACCCTTATCTGTATGACTCATCAGGACTTTATCATTACTATACAATCCGTGGCTAACATAAAAACAACAAGTCGCCTTTAGTTCTGGGGACTGAGCCAGATCACCAAATCAGTTAAAGGTTGTAAAACACACCAGAGCTTTTTACTTTACCATGGAAACATTAAGATTGAAAATATATTTTAAAATGCTTATATAGGTCGTTTGTTGTTTTGTTTAAAAGTATCTGTTCAATTTAACCTGTTAAACATGACACTGTCCTTAAATCCCCATTTGTCATAGAAGGGACTGTCCCATTAATTGGTAACCCTTAGGCCTTGAACATGGTGCCTCAGACTGCCTTAAGGCAGTGTTCGCGTCCATGTGGCGTGCGGGAGGGGGCGTGGTCCGCGCGACAGACAGGTCACATGAGCGGTTCGCCCAATGAGGGCAAACCAGCTCCGTGACATCACTAGGAACGCCCACCATGGCCAGGGAAAGCACCAGCTTTCCCTCAGCCTCCAGGTGCCTCCGCATGGGAGAAGGCACCACCATGGCCTCAGCCTAACACAACATATCCTGTTGAACCTGCAAAGACCAAGCTCTGAGTTAAAAAGAAAAACCATCCTCTCACTCTCTCCTAGCCCCCTCTTTAATAATGTGTCAACTCTCTTAATAGCTTAATTGGTGGGCAAAAGCCTTTTGTCTGATGTTCCCACTTTTGAAAGTAATCTCTTTCGTAACAGAAGTGGCATGAAGACTACAGTCTTTTTCGCAAGGTGTCTGTTTACCTTCTAACTGGACTGGAGCTGTACCAGAATGGAAAGTAGGTGAAACCTTATTGTAACTTGAATAAATGTTCTGTGTCTGGTGCATGCATGAAGTCTGAGGCCCCTATTCCAGTGGTTCTTAATCCCCCCTCAGTATTCCTGAGCCAACCACACATCTTTCTATTCAAATGCAAATTGTGTGACTTGACCGTGTGCAAATTGCTTATTCCTAGATCCTTGGGTGTCCTTGGGGACCTGGTGGGTCCTGAAGACATTTTTGAGAATTGCTGCTTTATTCTAAATGTTCCTTGTAGTGGAGAAGAATGTAATCCAATTCCTTTCTCTTCTGCATAAGGAAGGCATTTTGAGTATCTAATGCTGCTACCCCAAAAATGGTTCCCTAGCAGAGGTCATCTAATGACCGTAAAGTTGATGTTACTGATGGTATTATAATGTATTTTTTTTTTGTGTGCAATATCTGTGGCTGTCTTCCATATACATTATTTGTGGCTTTTTTTATGAAGCATCCACCAGCCAATGTAGCTATTATGTACTTATTTTTATTGGTGTACCACATCATTCATTATTTAAATCTACTGCTCAGCTGGAGAAGAACTGACTTAATTGGACTGGACCAGTGGTCTTTCTTTTAGGTAGGGCCCTTGTTAGCCAATAAGTGTATTTAGAGTTTCTATGAGTCCTTTCCACAACCTGCAGAAGTGTCGTGCAGTACAGCACCTCCGTACTTAGGAGGATAGAATATTGTAGCTCAGACAATCTACTATAGAGCAACCACATAATAATAATAATATATCCATGAGTGTGTCTGCATTTCTTCCACATGTCCCCAAACTTATGTCATTCACCCCATTGCCATGCAGTGGTTTAGCTACAGACAAGGATTCTGGGTAGTGACATGCAAATGAGCACCCAGCTGCCGAGTATGCCACATACCTAAACTTGCAGACATTAAGGCCCATATGGTTTAAGGTGATTCCTCCAGTTGAATCCTCTATAGGTGTCCACGAAAGACTGCAGCAATGCACACCCGGTGTGATCCTCGTGCATAGAGGAGATAGGAAAAACAGGACATCTTGCAATGGCGTATTACCCTTGATAATGATCAGTGGTGAACAATGGCGGAGGCGTTCAAAACCATAGATTTAATAAAGATAAGACAATAAAAAGATTGCCACAGCAATCTAAAATGCAAAAATAAAACAATCTACATGAATGGCACCGTGAATATATGTAGGTTCCTCTGCCGTTGGGAAAAATTAAAATCTTACTTGCGAAAGGTCCGTTGGACTTGCGCCTTGTAGGTAGCACTCTTGGGATGTTTTTTTCTCCCCGGTTGTAAGCTCGATACAGCTGTCGGCGTCTCAGGTGGGCTGCGCTGTTCAGACTCCGAGTCGTCACTGCCCGGATGTCACTCACAGCTGGTCTTCGGGATCCCTCTGGTGCACAGTGATGACCCTACGCGTTTCAAGAAGTAAACATGCATCCAATAAAATGTAACAGTGTCCTGGGACCTTTCTCAATTGAGTGATAGTCATAGTCCATGGGGCACCTATTCAGGACTGTTAATGAATGGGTCTCATAAACATATATGGATACAAATGTAACACTAACCGTCTCTATACTGTAAATATAAACATCTATACAAATCAACATCAAAGCACATCACTAATAGGATATGTCATTTGTGTCATTTACACAATCATTAGGTGATGGATATAGATCCTAATATAATTTCACTATTTAGCCTCATTATGAGTAGATACAGTAGATACATTAGTTACAACATGAGTGGAGACAATATGCCTTAGTTGTATTTTCTGCTGGTGGTAATTGATACCAGGCACGCGTCTGGATATACCTGACAGGTGGGTTGATGAGGTACTCCCTACCTCCGACTGATTTCTGTGACTGAAATAGTTCACACTAAATAGTTAACATTAATATTGCGATCAGTGACCATCAGTGACATTAAATAGTTCACATTAGTATTATCATTAGTGATTTCTATCAGCGATATTTAGAGCCATCTATGTTCCTTATTATTATTACATTTATTGTTATCCTTATTTATATTAGGACATATATACGTCACTTAATTTGATTGTGTAAATGACACAAATGACATATCCTATTAGTGATGTGCTTTGATGTTGATTTGTATAGATGTTTATATTTAAATAGATGGTTATAGTTACATTTGTATCCATATCTGTTTATGAGCCCCATTCATTAACAGTCCTGAATAGGTGCCCCATGGACTATGACTATCACTCATTTGAGAAAGTTCCCAGGACACTGTTACGTTTTATTGGATCCGATTTGAGGTATAAAAAGACCCAGGATCTAAGGACTGTCATCACCCCTGAGGAAGAGACGCATGTTTACTTCTTGAAACGCGTAGGGTCATCACTGTGCACCAGAGGGATCCCATAGTCGATGACCAGCTGTGAGTGACGTTGTCGGAGAAGGCCGGGCAGTGACTAGTCGGAGTCTGAACAGTGCAGCCCACCTGAGACGCAGACGGCTGTATCGAGCTTACATCCGGGGAGAAACAAACATCCCAAGAGTGCTACCTAGATGGCGCAAGTCCTACGCACCTGTCGTAAGTAGGATTTCAATTTTTCCCAATTGCGGAGGAACCTACATATATTCACGGTGCCATCCATGTAGATTGTTTAATTTTTGCATTTTAGATTGACGTGGCAATCTTTTTATTGTCTTATCTTTATTAAATCTATGGTTTTGAACGCCTCCGCCATTGTTCACCACTGATCATTATCATGGATAATACACCATTGCAGGATGTCCTGTTTTTCCTATCTCCCTTATGCATGAGGATCACACCGGGTGAGCATTGCTGCAGTCTTTCGTGGATACCTATAGAGGATTCAAATGGAGGAATCACCTCCGAACGGGTTTGGCTGATAATTAGGTAATTTCCAATTATTCACCCAGGCGCCATAGATGTCTCTTTTCCCCAATAGACTTATCTGGTTATAAGAGAACCAGTGAGACTTTTTAGGCAGCCGCTGGACTTTATGTACATTGGGAAGGACTTGTTATTTTGATCACATTTAATATTTGTGCATATTCACCAATATTATCAATTGCTTATTCATTTGTATAAGTTCACTTTTGGTGTCACTTGTCACCAGCGCTAGTTGCATCAATCTTTTTTCACCATATGGTTTAAGGATCAGTTTGGGGAAGTAGTTATTTCAGTGACATAACTATCAATTTGGATTATTCACAGGAGCACAGACTAATAGATGGTAATATCCACTAAACGTAGATATCACAGCCCCAAATCATGGTGTTTTTATTAACTTTTTTTTCTTTTCTTCAGATGCCAAGAAGCCCTTACTTACCTGGTGTACGCCTATCAGAGTAACAGTTCACTTCTGAGTGTAGGGCCAAGCAGAGGAGTGGAGGAGTCTCTGATTGCCTTATACAGAAGGAAGTGTCTCCTGGTGCGTCTTCAGCATTTGCTAATGGGGTCTAATGGGGTCTCCAGCTTGTTCACATCACTGAATCCTGAGGAGAACTGGTGGAGCGGAGGAAGGAGAATTTTAACGTGTCTAAAAATAAGTCCTTTAAAAAATCCCTAAATATTTTTGAGACGGATTGCATCGTTAGACGTTCGGTTCCTGTTCCTTTGCAAAACATGCTGCATATAAAAAATGAGTTCATAATGTAATAGTCTTCCTTAAAGCCTCTGTCACAAGGTGTCCCCTTAAGCTAAACGCAGTATTTTCATCTCTGGGGACCCTACAAATCGAAATACATTTATCGATGCAGTTACAGTTGTTTTTTTAATTGAACCTTTATATGGTTGTCTAGTAGGACGCACAATGGAGGATGTCGGCCTGCGAGATTGGGCAGCCGTTTTGATTTCCTTATCTAGAGCTTTAAACGCTGGTAACACCAGTATGTATGTATGTGTGGGGCGGAGGAGAAGGGAGAAGAGTAGATGGGACTGCCGCTTTAAACCGTGTAATCAAGCCTCTAAATGTTTTCTCAGCCTCCATCCAACCCGTCACTGTTGAGCCAATACATATAATAAAGGAGGGAGGCTTAACCTGTGAAATCTCCTGTTCAGCCCGTAGTGATATAAACACGGGAGTAGCTGGAGGAAATCCCTCCTAAGTCTCCGCTCACCATGTTTACAGACTAACTCTACACATTATTTAGTTCAAAGGTTTAGTGGCCGTGTGGGCCCTGGAGACATGCAGGTTGTGATAACTTTGCGGCCCAACAGTAGAGTTCTGCATAGATTCAATGATATAGTGTTCAGAGCTTTCAAAGCATACACACATACACACATACACACCTGCCAACCCCAGTAACTGCTCTTGTCTCCTACAGGACCTAAATGATCTAGCCGCTAGTTTGTTTGAGAGCCAGGAAGAAGAACGGGTATCTGAAGGGATCAGCATCATGAACGACCTAATCATCCCCTGCATGCATCTCATCTTCAACAACACGATCTCGGAAGAAGACTTGTCAGCCATCGAGGTCATGAGGAGCCGCTGGTGCTCCTACTTGGGGCAGGATATAGATGGTGAGCGAGCAAGGCGGTAAAATTGGAGTATACTTCTCTGAAAGGGGAGTGGATACATGGGACGGCCTCCAAGCAGTAGTGATAGAGGCATTTACAAAAAAAGGATATAAAAAAATGCTTGGGATAGCCTAGAGTTGGGCAGTAACAAAACATTTACCATGATAATGATATAAAGAAATATATCATGATGTTTGTTGTATAGGAAGCATACAGTACAAGACACTTACAACATTATTTAAAGCAGATGACATCAATAACGTAATTAGTTTGAAACCATTTTTTTTATAATACTAATTATGTGGAAGATGTAGTTTTAATATTTGGTGCAAAATTAAATGTGTAATTTATTAGATTTTTAAAAAAAAATAAACTACAATCGCTGGAGATCAAACATGGGAGGGGGGAATTGTATAAACACAGGACAAAGCTATTCTCAGGATGAGAGGGGGGGAGCACTTCTAACCTGAGTGTGGGAGAGGGGTCGCTATCCTCAGGGTAATTTGGGAGCACTGCTAACCTGAGGGAGGGAGAGAGGGGTCTCTATCCTCGGGGTAAGGGAGGAGCGTTGCTAACCTGAGGGGAAGAGAGGGGTCGCTATCTTGGGGTAAGGAGGGAGGACTTCTGATCTGAGGGGAGAGAGGGGTTGCTATCCTCGGGGTAAGGGGAGAGCGCTGCTAACCTGAGGGGGGGCGGGAGAGGGTTCGCTATCCTCGGGGTAAGGGGAGAGCGCTGCTAACCTGAGGGGTCACTATCCTCGGTGTAAGGGGGGAGCGCTGCTAACCTGAGGGGGGAGAGGAGCCGCTATCCCGGGTACATTGGATGCTGTGTGGGTCTTAAAATGCAAGTCACCAATGTCCGTAAAACTTGCGACGCTAAAGCAATGCGACGGTAATAAAGAAATACAATATTGATAATCACCATTTCCTATTATCACGATATTATGAGCATGTCACTATATTGCCCAATGCTAGGATAATCACAACATATTATTTATTTGGGAGAAGCGGAGAGATATACCCTATTTGATATCTTGAAGATATACAGGTCTGTGCTTCCAGTCCTACTTTACATAGGTCTTAATGTTCATTCAAAGGGGCATTCTACCGGGGGAGGTCCTGTGTTTGCTCTAAATGGTGATTTTCTGCTTAATTTCTTGCTTTATAACACCCTGATGAATATGCCATTATTGCATCCAAACATCAGCAATTGCAGCATGTTACACTGTAGCATTATTCTTGTTTGGAGAGCCTTGTCTTGCTGCATGTCATGTGAAATGCCAAATCTGCTGGCAGTTTCTATCATTTCCAATATGTCCCCAGCCTCACCAGCAGCAGAGATAGGTGTATTGTATTTCTCCTACCTCGAGAGATCTGTCACACACAGCATATAAAGACAAAACTTTGACCTCCACGCATTTGACTTTCACGCAGCTTCATTTCCCCGCTTCCCCCAGTTTAGGCGGCACGAGCTGTTGACGCAGTAATAACCCGTGTCAGTTGTAACATTCCTGCATATTTATGGACTCGCGGCCCCCTCTCCTCTTTTTCCGAAGGAAGATTAAAGCATAACGATTTCAGTTTATGGCACATTACAATGCACTTTGTCCCTCCAAGCCCGCACCAACCCAGATTAATGGGCTGTCAAAAATCTGTCTCAGCCGGCAATGAATTCCAGACATAAGCGTCGCAGGCACGCTGGGTAGGATACAAATTAGCACTGAGCAGTACTTATTAGACAGTGAAGAATTCACATATATTATTTTATTGTTGTCTAATGCCAGCTACACACAGCACTCTACGAACACACACACACACACACACACACACACACACACACACACACACACACACACACACACACACACACACTCCTTCATTGCTGCAGGATCGGATTAATATTGAATTTTTTTTAATAAATACCTCTAACAGTGTAAACTTAGAAGGTGCTATTCCTGCCCCACCGAATTCATGGTGCCAAGGCAGAGAATGAAGGGACGTGACAAGGTCACAGCGAGCTGACAGCGCTAAGATCTCAGCCGTGCTTTCCCTATTCAGAGTGAACCTTTCATTGATCCCGGATAAGTGTTTTTTTTTTTTTTTTTTTTACCCCATCTTTATTGATACAAAATAGAAACCAATTGAATGGTTTCAGTGATGTGAATAGGCAGGAGGAGAGAGGGGAGTAAATGCACCTTATAAATATCGCGATGGAAAGTGTGGTGGATTCCTGGTCTAGCTCCCAGCAAAGTTGGTAGAGACTCAGGATTGCTTGGGGCAGACATGAGGCTATCCTAAATACAAAAAAAGCCAATGCTCAAATAGGTTCTTATCCTGTGTAGCAGATTGGAAAGATTAGGTGGGCCCACTGGTTCTCTTCTGGCGTCCAATTCTGTCTGTTTCTGTAGTTCATTCACTGTACGTATGCGTTCCCCATTCCAGTTTGTTGCAAGCCCCCCCTCAGCCAAATGGTTAAACTTGCCATGCTTGATTATGAAAGCGAGGGGGCATGCAGTAATCCCAGCTCTTGTGTCCCCTTTGCAGAAAGCCTGCAGTTGAAGCTTGGACAGTTTCTCCCTCGGCTCCTGGACTGCTCTGCTGAGATCATTGTGCTGAAGGAGCCGCCGAAGATCCGTCCGCACTCCCCGTACGACCTGTGCAATCGCTTCGCAGCCGTCATGGAATCCATACAGGGAGCTGTCACCGTGACCTAGGCCAGTGTACTGCAGGGACTGCTCAGGACGAGGTCACTCTGCCCTCTGTCCATTTACGCACATAATGCAGGGGGCAGAGTTTTTATTCTAAAGCCAAACAAACAAAAAGGAGGAAGCCACTGAGGCCGACGTGCGGGGAAACCACGTTTTGCTTGGAGGATTGTAGTAAAGGTCTTGCCACGAAATAAGGGCACAGACTTTATATGAAAAGCAGATTTGTGTCTCCGCTACATCAAGACACTGTTCTCTGTATGTGTATATAAACACGTACAGTGTGTATATCTCTCCATCTATCTCTCCATCTTTCTTTGTCTCTCTCTCTCCATCTTTCTTTGTCTCTCTCTCTCCATCTTTCTCTGTCTCTCTCTCTCTCCCCCTCTCTCTCTCTCTCTCTCCCCCTCTCTCTCTCTCTCTCTCTCTCTCTCTCTCTCTCTCTCTCTCTCTCTCTCTCATATTATATATAGATATAGATATATATATCTATATATATCTATATATATATATATATATATATATATCTCTATATAATCTCCATATCTCTCTACATATCTAATATATACATACACACTGCCCCATCCCAAGTAATTTTACCAGGCAACTAGAAATGTAGGAAGTTTGTCAGCTATGCTATTATATAACCTGTGAGGAAGTTTTCTTGTTTTATTTTTTTAGTGAGCTGATATTTTGATCTATGTATACATTGACACAAACAGTGGCACAATATACTATTGTGTGTGTGTGTTGTGCACATACAGACGTCTCTTTTTTTTTTTTTCTTCTAATGGGAGGCGTCTTGTACCCACACCAAAAAACTGTAAGTGACCGGTGCAGCAAAGGGAGCATCAGAGCAAGTTCTTATCCCTGCCAAGAGAGCCCAGGATGTGCTCTGTATTTGTGTTTTACAGCAGGGCACTGCCATCCAGTGTTAGTTCCTCTGGTGCTTGTAATGAAGGAGGAATGTAATTGTTTTTAATCTTTCCATCACAAGCAAACTAGGTTCGGAACCCAGCACCTGGGTGATGAGAGGTTATCGTTCTTCAAAGCCAAAATATCGTCCCACTGGATAGCAAAAGGGGGATGGTCCTCCTTTCACAAAATAAAGCGTAGCGAACACAAACGCATCTCTTTTTAATTGCTCCGCTTTAAGTAATTCTAACGTCCGTATCTTTTGCCAAGCAACTGACAAAAACTGACTCGGTAATAGAGAATTTTTCGCCTGTGGGTGTGTGTATTTCAGAGCAATCACGCGCGCAGCTGCACGATTCCAATTCAGCAGGAAAGAGAGTGGGGGAAAAACTGGCGTGAGGAGCCAGACACCATTGGGATTTGGCAAGGAGGGGAATACATTCTTGGCTCTCTTAGTTTGGAAACTGATAGAACGAGAGATTTTTTTTTTTAGTCTGGCATCTCAACAATGATTGCCATTACCGTGGGCAAAAAATAAAACCAGCACTTTTAAAGACTCCTGCTTGTTTGCAACATTGTAATTACTTCCATTTCTGTTTTTAGAGATGACGGTTTTAGTCCTTTAAAAAAAAAACCCAGGGAGAGAAAATAACCCAGCTTTGCTCTGCCTTCAGAAACACATGTATGCCTTAGCCAATGTTGATACCAGTAGCCGTGCCAAAACCAATAGTCACCAGCCTGAAAAGCACATTTGTGTGACTTTTTATAGAAGCGCTTCCTTTTTTTGCTCGGAGTACGGGTGGCATTCTCTCGTGTCCTGCGTGGGACAGCTGAGTTTTGTGAAAATGTTACAATTAAAACCTATTGTTTAGTACAGAAGTCCAATCAATTGGTAATTGTGTTTTTTTTGTTTTTTTTAATGTGCAATAAAGTATTTATGTTTTTATCTGAAAGTGCGATCCATTCTTCGTTTTCTGCGGTTGATTTAGTTATTGTCACTCGGCAGAGTACATTCTTTAGCCTAAAATAGCTAAAGGAAGGGTGGCAATGTATTGCAGAAATGTCTGACAGAGGGGTTCATCCTTTCACTGTTGAAAGGCGGGTCCCTCCAGCAGTGAACTAGTTAAAACAGCATGTCCAGGACCCAACGACAAAAGTGACCACATCCTTCCAACGGTCTATAGAGTGACTCGTCAACGTGAGGCATGTGTGCCAAATCTGGCCCCCAAAGGATCTTGCAGTGGCCCCCAAAGGATCTTGCAGTGGCCCCCAGACTACTTCAGCTAATCTCGTGGTTGCTCAGGCAGCTAATTGCATGTTTTCACACAGCCACTCATTATAAAGCTATAAACACGCACATCGGCCCTTTAGGAAATGAGTTAAAGAGCTGGGTCTTCATCCTACTCCATAAAGAACAGATTAAAGGTGCAGTTTGATCACTTTTTTGGGAGAACATAATAAAGACCTATGGTGTATGTGAGTGTGTGTGTGGTTTTTCTGAAATGACCATCGGATCACACAGGCCTCACCCCTGTTTTAATTTTTTTTGCCAGCCATTTAAAACGTGGCCAAAGCCGGCTATTCTGACAGCTGCTGTTTGTCAATGTGTAAATAGCAAGGTACAAAGAGATGGGTGCACACATGTGACCACGTGAAGCGTTACGTGTGCATGGGAACAGGCCACGAAGGAGAGGATCAATAGAATAAAAACCATTCTCGCAGAGAGAAAAACGGCACTCCTGAGGTATCAGAGTGTATGTTTATTGTGGGAGAATCAGCGTCTCGGTCCTAACGTGCACCTTTGTCAAGATGCCACAAAATACAGCTTCTGTACATACGATGGGAGCACCCTCCCAGCCCAGGTGCAAAGTGCCGGCAAAATTGTAGCTATGGTGGTTGAACATCAGCTGCTAAGCAACACTGCCCATATTGTTTATATGCTATGTCTGGGAGCAAGAACAAGTGGAAGGCACAGATCCATTCCCATACCAATGTGGCAATGCTTGTGATATAACTACTATTGTGTTATATGCATTGAACGTGCAAAGTCTAAGTGTGGTGAAAAGTAATCATAAGAGTTGAAACAACAATAGATGTAGGACTCTAATGTATACTATCGAAAAAATGTATAAGTGAATGAATACTATCAATACATGGCTCGAATAAGTATAAACAGAGTTTGCGTGCGTGCGTGCGCGTGCGTGACAGCATACTAAAGATGTTCAGTAAACATGCATAGATGCAAATGGTCAGGACACCGATTTCAGAAGTGTCCCTTTCCAAAATGGAAATGAAAACCACAAATGGCATTCCCATACCGTGCAGGTGCACTGTCTAGCGCAGGAGTGGCCAACTCCAGTCCTCAAGTGCCACCAACAGGTCAGGTTTCAAAGAGATCCCTGCTTCAGCACTTACAGAAAGATTCAGCATGCTGAAGCAGGGATATCCTTGAATCCTGGCCTGTTGGAGGCCTTAAGTTGGCCAGCCTTGGTCTAGTGGCACCCTCTGTTGAGGGGGTCCTGTTTATTGAACCCAGAGTATGCGCGCCATGTTGTTTAACGGCAAAGGCAACAAACTAACTAGGAAAGGAACGAGTCGCAGCTGAAGTCTTGTTAAACACCTCATGCCAACAAAAAAATCTGTATTAGTGCGGATGAGCGATGAAGACCAATATCTCGAACACCTCC
Organism: Ascaphus truei; assembly: GCF_040206685.1. NCBI lineage: Eukaryota > Metazoa > Chordata > Amphibia > Anura > Ascaphidae > Ascaphus > Ascaphus truei. Next base: position 43,042,186 of record NC_134488.1, on the reverse strand, counting down.
CGTAGTTCCAGCTGACGAGCCGCCACGGCCTAGTCATTACAGTGTGTGAAAATCATTGCTAAATCGCCTGGAAGCACAAGACCAATTGTAGCGAGACGTCGGGTTCAGTGCTATAAAATCTTATCTGCCATTCTCCCATCAAAGTGTCCGGTGAGGGATGAGATGCAAAGGATTATTCTAATGCATGTAACTACTAAACAGGTTAACTAGTGTTACTGGTATATGAGGAGAAAGGGACATTAATTTAATAGAGTCCCTCCCCTCGCAGGTCTCTCTACCAGTGAGTGTATCACGCTCGTGTGTTAATGGGCTCATCCATTGAACAACATAAAAGGTGTAATCAATGTTCAATGAGGCGGAAGCTGTGTATCCCGCCTCATTATTACAGTCTTCAGCTCTGTTCTAATTCTAACACTATGTTTTAAATACATGTACTGGGGTATTTCACAATGAAGAGTCATCAGAATTAAAGTCCATTTAATGTTTTTTGTTGTTGCAAAAGACACAATGGACACAGTGAGAGTACTGCTAAGGGTTACATAGTTATATGAGGTTAAAAAAAAGACATACGTCCATCAAGTTCAACCTATGCTCTATTTAGACCGACAGATACTTTATCCTATATACTTATTGATCCAGAGGAAGGCAAACACAAAACCCCAGTGACATATTATCCAATGATATCTCATAAGGGGAAAATAAATTCCTTCCTGACTCCGAACGTGGATCCTGTATATATATACACACACTATACTCCATTTAGGCATTGCATCAGCGGTTTTCTTTTCAAGAATTAAGTATTCCAAATCAGGCAACATCAAGGAATCAGAATTAATTTCTTTTTCACAAATACAGTAATTCTTAAAAGAAATAAATCCTTGTAACAAATCACAATGTAAGAATTCTTCAGTTACTATCCCATGATCAAAATAGTACCGGCAAGTACCGTGTTAGCCGAGCTTTAATAATCAAAAACGAATAAACAATGCCGTTCTGTGACTAACAAAAGATCCAACGTTTCGATCCCACAGGGGGGATCTTCCTCAGGTGGGTGCAGGGGGGTGCACCCCCCTGTGGGATCGAAACGTTGGACTTCTGTGCTTTGTGTTTTAATACACTTACTGAATTTACCTGCCTGAGTGCTGTCTCCTTTCTGCCAGTTTCTGGTAATGTATTTATATATATATACAGGCATACCCCGGTTTAAGGACACTCACTTTAAGTACACTCGCAAGTAAGTACATATCGCCCAATAGTCAAACTGCATCTCACGCATGCGCCTGTCAGCACGTCCTGAACAGCAATACCGGCTCCCTACCTGTACCGAAGCTGTGCACAAGCGAGGAGACTATAGAGCCTGTTACTATAGAGCCTGTTATATATATATATATATATATATATATATATATATATATATATATATATATATATTTTGCATTTTTAGATTGTAGTCTTTAGTGTGTGATGTTATACCGCCCCCGTGTGGCTAACTGCATAGTAACTATATATTATAATAACCACATTAAAAACCCATTGCTTATGATCTGTTGTGCAGATAACACCAGCCAGTATATTCAGTGCTTTACAGAGATGATATTGAGGAACAGGTACAGGATGTATAATACAAGGGAGAATAGTACAATTAGGATTTAAGTGCATAATACAGAAGCCTGGTCCCAGTGGCACTCCAATTGACACTAATAGATAATGTTGTGTGGGGTTTTGAGCTTGCTATGATTGTGTAAGTTTAATACAGAAGCTTAAATATTGGGAAAAACAGCTTACAATTTAATTGCTGTGTGGGCAGACAGGAGTACATGGAAGTGAACATGTTAATGGACAAGGCCAAGAGGGCTGTATGCTTATACGCAATCCGGTCATGTAACAATGCTATGGAAATGCTTCCTTGTAAAAGGAACCTTTCCAGTGGGGTTTGAAAAGGGAGAGAATCCTCAGAGCAGTAGAGACTTGTAGGACAGAAGGGAGACGGCCCTGAGTAGAGCAGAGGAGGTGAGCAGGTCCAGCACATTGTGAGAAATGAGAGGGGTGGATGAGTCTTAAACCAAAGAAGAATTTTCTAGATGATACGGCATTTAATGGGAAGCCAGTTGGGGATGTGAGGAGGAGAGAGGCACATCTCTGACACCAGCCCACCTGTATGTACCGCTTTGCGGATATCCCCGGCACTATATAACATAACGCTATGATTACTTGCTATTATTGGGTCGGGACCAGGGGCTTCACGGTCTTGCCTCCAGTTTCCTCGCCAACTTCCCGTAAAACTAAACTACGAGGGAGAAGAGAGAATCCCTGCGTTAAAGACACAGATATCAACAGCATGCTATGTCAGGGGGGCTCAACTCCAGTTCTCAAGCCCACCCAACAGGTCAGGTTTTCAGGATATCCCAGCTTCAGCGCAGGTGGCTCAATCAGAGGCTCAGTCGAAGAGCCACCTGTGCTGAAGCAGTTACTGATTGAGCCACCTGTGCTGAAGCAGTGACTGATTGAGCCACCTGTGCTGAAGCAGTGACTGATTGAGCCACCTGTGCTGAAGCAGTGACTGATTGAGCCACCTTGAGGTTCTCCCCAATGCTGCAACGTTTGGTGCTTTATCATTCATATTCTATTCCGCCAACTGCTACTTTTCACTCGAATCCCCATTGAATCTGCTGCGATGCCATCTTCCCCTTGCTGGGGGGAGATGTAAGCTCCGTTCCCAGTGACAAGTAACTCGAATGAAAGAATCCTCCGTGATTTATTCGGTCGCTGAAGGTTTTATGTATCTAATAAGTCACAGACAGCAGAAATAAACCAATCCATTCCTGCCAGCCTGGAAACAAGATGTCTAATGGCACTCTCTTTATGTGCCTCCGCAGAATGAAATCACTGGTGGCAGCAGTATATTATAAAAATAATAATAGGCTTTTATTTATCAAGCACCTTCTGAGGAAAGGACCCGAGGGGAAGAAAACAGCCAAATCTAGCCATAAAAAAACAAAATGCGCTATTAAAGCTTAGCCAGTTAGAATATGCAAATGGGGACGATGTGCTCAGATTTATTCCGTTAGTTGGTTGTTTTAATATGTAAGTGTGGAGATGTGTGTCATGTTCCCAGTAACCATACACCCTGTTACTGCAGCTATTACTAGCATACTCAGCTCTGACATTGCACCCCAATTATCTCTGTCTCTTTGCACCCGTCTGTCACTCACACTCACAAACATACACTCACACTCAAACATTCCCAGAAACACATACATTCTCTCTCAAACACGAACACACACTCCCTGTCTCTCTCTCTGACACACTCTAAGGCCCGGGCCATAGAGGGGGGGAGCCGTGCTGCACCGCGCTGACGCTGAGGCTCGCCTGCAGAAGCTGTGCGATTCCACGCACATACCGGCGAGCCAGCGTCCGCGATCGGAGGTGGGGGGAGACTGAGGGAGGCGGGGCAGTGACGTCGCTGGGCCAATCGCCCGTGACGCACTGACGTCGACGTCACAGCGCCGACGTCACGGCGCCGTGACGTTGACGCAGCCCCACTCTCATTGGAGGGTTTCAGCCGACAGCGCGCTGAAAAACAGCTTGGCGCTTGGCTGAAATCTCCAACTCTTCCGCACGCCTGCGGACGCTCGCGTGAGCCCCCTCTCAAGGCATCCTCATTGAGGATGCAGGGGCTCAGCGCTGAGCGTCCGCACGCCTCAGCACGGCCTGTCCTTGTATGGACTCGGCCTAAGAATCTCTGACTCTCTCTGTCTATCTCTCTCTCTGTCTGTCTCTCTGTCTGTCTCACTCTGTCTCTCCCTGTCCCTCAAAATAGGAATAAGGACATACTTCGTAAAATAAATACCCTTATACAGGCAGTCCTCGGCTATCCAATGGAATCCGTTCTGGGAGTAGCGTTGGATAGTGAAACGTTGTAAAGTGAGTCCCATGTTAATCAGTGGTGGTGAGCGTTGGATAACGCATTCAGGCATCAAATAACGGCCCATAGGGTTGCATTGTAATGCAGTTGATATGCCATTCGTTGTAAAGTGAAACGTTGGATAACGGGGATACCTGTATATATTTAAAAAGAAACTGGAACTGCAATTTTGTAAATAAAAACCAGTGGTTCTGTTTGTGAGATTTATTATAAGGTGAGGTCGTATGTTAATATGAAAAGTGGTCATACTTTGAGTTAGAAAATGAAAAGCAGTTGTTCTCCGTATCACCTAACACCACCACTCCACCATTGGTGTAATTGCACTCACACATACAGTACACGGCTCATCCGGTGTGACTGTGTCACTAATTCTCCAATACCAGTCTCAGCATAGTCCTGTTACTGTCCCAGTCTCATTTACATAGTGATCAGATACACACTCTCACACACTCTCACACACACACTCTCTCTCTCTCACACACCTTCCCCTAACTCTCTTACACACACTATTACACGCTCTCTCTTACTCACACACGCTCTCTCACACACTCTCTCATACACCTTCCCCTAACTCTATTACACACACTGTTACACGCTCTCTCTTACTCACACACGCTCTCTCACACACTCTCTCACACACCTTCCCCTAACTCTCTTACACACACTGTTACACGCTCTCTCTTACTCACACACGCTCTCTCACACACTCTCTCACACACCTTCCCCTAACTCTATCACACACACTGTTACACGCTCTCTCTTACTCACACACGCTCTCTCACACTCTCACACACCTCTCTCTTACTCACACACGCTCTCTCACACACTCTCACACACTCTCTCACACACTTTCCCCTAACTCTCTTACACACACTGTTACACACTCTCTCACACGGTCTCTCACACACTATCTCATACACACACCCTACCCTTATTCTCTCTTACATACATACACTGTCACAGACACACTCTCTCTTACATACACGCTCACACATTCTCTCTCACACTCTCTCTTACACACACGCTCACACATTCTCTCTCACACACACATATACTCTCAGACACATAAAACACTCTCACACATGCACACTTATACACAGAAACCTGCCTCTCACATACACACAATCTTTACCTCACACACACTCTTTCTTACGCAAACAGACTCACACACACAGCATGCTCTCTCTTCCACACACACTCTCACACAAACACTTTCTTTCACACACAATCACACACACACATTCTCTCTTCCACACACACTCTATCTCACACAATCCCTCTCTCAGAAGCACTCTTCGACACATACACACACTTTCTTTTCCACACACTGACAAACTCTTAGACACACACACTAACATACACACTATCTGACACCTACAATATTTCACTCTCTACCACACACACACATAGACACACACACTCTCTCTCAGACATCTCACACAATCTATATCACATACACTCTACCTCACACACACTGCCTCAGACACACACACACTTTCTCACACACATACACACACTTTCTCTCACATAAACACTCTCAGACATTCACACACTCAGACAGACACACAAATACATATTCATGCACTCTTTCTTGCAGACAAACACACACTCTCAGACACACACACACACACACACACACACACACACACACACACACACACACACACACACACACACACACACACACACACACACACACACACACACACACACACACACACACACACACACACACACAGTCTCTCAGATACACACACACACACACACTCTCCCTGTCTCTCAGACACACACACACTCTTTCTGTCTCTCAGACATACACGGCCTCCGGGTAACAGCGTCTATATTGCTGTTTAATTCATTTGCTTTCAAATTAGGAGAAAAGATGGAAATAAACAAGAAAAATGAGCACAGAACAAATCATCGTTACCTGCTCTGCTCGTTTTATAATTAGCTGAGTAAGGTTTATTATTACTCTTAATCGTTGGGATACGACAGAGTTTATCTGCATATTTATACCCCCTGATTTATTACACAGCAAGGAACATTTGTGAGATTTATGTTATTTGCAGCTACACTGCGAGACATTTTCATCTCAACATTCCAGCAGGTCCCTCCGAAATAAGTGGAAGAACGTCCAACAGCAAATCCCTGCTGCCGGGGATAGAACAACATGGGAGACAGAATGAGATGAAGCTTTAAGTCCAGTTTGATGAGGTCACTGCCCTTAGTTGGGAGGAAGCAACCAATAAGCAGCGTGGACGAGACCAGCAGGGGCTTCTGGGAGAGAAAATAGCTGTCATGGGGTCTCCCTGACACAACAGGCAATCCTTAAATCTGCTGTTGTTCTGATGTCAGTAAAATATGAAATATCGATTAGTATTTAAGCCCAAAACTGATTGTGTGTAGGATTGTACCCATCACTAAATAAATAACATTATTTTGGCTCATCTCAAGCTCGCGGTTTCCTTTAGCATATATATAGGATCTGATCCTCATTCTCTCCTATCTCGATTACTGTAACCTCCTGCTGTCCGGCCTTCCTGCCTCTCACCTGTCTCTCCTACAAACTATCCTAAACGCTGCTGCCAGAATCACTCTACTCTTTCCTAAATCTGTCTCAGCGTCTCCCCTCCTGAAATCCCTCTCCTGGTTTCCGATCAAATCCCACATCTCGCACTCAATTCTCCTCCTCACTTTTAAAGCTTTACACTCTTCTGCTCCTACTTACATCTCAGCCCTAATCTACATCTAAAGCCCTCTCCCACCTTAAACCTTTCGCACTGACTGCCCCACACCTCTGGAATGCCCTTCCCCTCAGTACCCGACTAGCATCCTCTCTATCCACCTTTAAGACCCACCTTAAAACACACTTGTTTAAAGAAGCATATGAGTAGCTCCGTGGCTAATACTATACACAATACATAAAGCTTGACCCCCTGCAGAAGCACTTACCTGTATGCCCTCCTACTGTCTCTGTACGTTCCTCCTACCTACCAATTAGAGTGTAAGCTCTTCGGAGCAGGTACTCCTCTTCTACAATGTTACTTTTATGCCTGAAGCGCTTATTTTCATGATCTGTTATTTGTATTATTTGTTATTTATATGATTGTCACGTGTATTACTACTGTGATACGCTATGTATATTAATGGCGCTATATAAATAAAGACATACAATACATACCTACAAACCTACAAACTATACAGGGTGACCCCTCTCACCGAGAGGTCCACAAACGCATCACATAGGGTATTACCCAAGATCTGTAAACCATGTACGGTTATTATTAATTCCGATCAGATTAGTCTGTAACGAGAGGTATTACCAGAATCATCTCCCACTGCCTCCCAGTTCATTTACACAACTGGGCAAAGGAGAACGATGGGGGATGATCAGTTTGCCTTAATATAAAAGGGGCTGTAGGTTTATCACAACAGAGATGAGTTAATGATTGTAAAAAAACACAGCACTGGGTTACTATGGGGCATAATACGTTTTTCATTATTATTATTGTTATTATTATGATGATTTTAATATACCTATCCTTGTTTCATTTACATTTCTGAAAGCACTGACCCCAGCTATATTTCACTATTTACCAATGCTATGACTCCTCTTTGGCCCCTGGCCCCTCTACGTGTTGTTGAGTGTGAGTGGTCCCAGCTTGGCGATGATTTCCCATCTGTCTGTCAGCAACACAAAGGGGGAATAGAAACATGCTCTCAGAACGGCATTTTTATAGGAGGATTATGCTGTAAGCTCCACTTATCAGGCCTCAGTGTTATCCAGAGGGGTATTAAACAGGGGTTACTGCTGCATTTTCTCTCTGTGTGTTTTCTTGAGGGGTGTGTGGTTTTTGATGAAGAGGAGGAGGAAGCGACAAAGGCAGCCATCTTAAAATTGACCTGCAAATAAAATGCACAAGCTTTGCCTGCCACAGGGGCCAGGAATGTGTAATGTGTTACTGCCAGCCATGGGGATAATAGAACCTTCAGCCCCTTATAGCTGCTCACCCCTAATGCAGCTGGTGCTCTTTAACCACTGCACAAATCCACTGACACACAATGATACACAGACACAAGATGCGCACACGGAACACACACAGTAACACACAAGTACGCACAAGTACGCACAGAATGATATACACAGTCACACAGAGATGCGCACGGAGATACACGGATTTGCACATGTACACACGCACACACAGAAATACACAGATTTGCACATGTGCACACACACACACACAGATTTGCACATGTGCACACACACACACACACACGGATACACGGATTTGCACATGTACACACACACCGAGATACACGGATTTGCACATGTACACACACACACACACACACACACACACACACACACACACACACACACACACACACACACACACACACACACACACACACACACACACAGATTTGCACATGTACACACACACATGGAGAAACACAGATTTTCACATGTACACACACACACACACACACAGAGATACACGAATTTGTACATGTACAAACACAAACACACACAGATACATGAATTTGAACATGCACACACACACGGATTTGCACATGTACACACACACACACACACACACACACACACACACACACACACACACACACACACACACACACACACACACACACACACACACACACACACACACACACACACACACACACACACACACATTTGCACATGTACACACAGAGACTCACAGATTTGCACATGTACACACACACACACAGAGATACACGGATTTGCACATGTACACACACACAGAGATACACGGATTTGCACATGTACCCATATACACACACACATAGAGATACACGGATTTGCACATGTATACACACACAGAGATACACGGATTTGTACATGCACACACACACACACACACACACACACACACACACACACACACACACACACACACACACACACACACACACACACACACACACACACACACAAATTTGCACATGCACACACACACAGATATAAACAGATTTGCACATGTATACACACAGAGCGATACACAGATTTGCACATATACACACACACACACAGAGATACACGGATTTGCACATGGACACACACACGGAGATACACGGATTTTGCGGTGTGAGAGCTGTGTATCATGTCGGGAGTTCCCCTACTTTAAAATGGTCAGTACGTAGTCCTCCCCGTGAATCGAGTGTAGAGACGGGGACAGAGGCGACGAGAGACGGGACTGAATACGTGCCCCGTGGAGTGAGAGTGACTACGGACCTGTGGACCGTCTCCATCTGGCAGTTGATGCGGAGATCCTGTGCCTCTGGTGACCAGTTGTATGCTGCATAGTGGTAACATGTCCCTAACATGTGCTGCCTGATATTTTCCATCTAAGTGTACGTGTGATACTTACCTACCTGTGATGAGCCAATATAATCACATTTAATACACTACGAGTCGTGCACTGTTTTTTGTCTTCCAATATACAGTAACTGTATGTAAAAGTATATATAGTAACTACATGTAACAGCATGTAACAGTATGTAACAGTATATGTAACATCATGTAACAGTATATACAATAACTGTATGTAACAGTATATATTTATTTATTTTATTTATTTATAAAATATTTTACCAGGAAGTAATACATTGAGAGTTACCTCTCGTTTTCAAGTATGTCCTGGACAGAGTTAAGACAAATAATATATGGTTACAAATACAGTTACATAAATGAACAGGGTATACATTATATACAAGACATTGCATGCACAGTTAAAGATAATAAGTATTATGGGCGTATGAAACAGTTACAGACCAGATTAAAATGTGAGACAGCCATAGATTTGAAATAATTTAAACTGGTGGTGGATGTGAGAGTCTCTGGTAGGTTGTTCCAGTTTTGGGGAGCACAGTAAGAGAAGGAGGAACGTCCGGATACTTTGTTGAGCCTTGGGACCATGAACAGTCTTTTGGAGTCTGATCTCAGATGATAAGTGCTGCATGTGGTAGGGGTGAGGAGCTTGATCAGATAGCTGGGTAGCTTGCCCATAAAGAATTTGAAGGCAAGACAGGAAAGGTGAACTTTGCGCCTAGACTCGAGTGATGACCAATCTAGTTCTTTGAGCATTTCACAGTGATGTGTGTTGTAGTTGCATTGGAGAACAAAACGACAAATTGAATTGTAGAGGGTGTCAAGTTTGCTAAGGTGGGTTTGAGGTGCCGAGCCATATACTATGTCTCCATGGTCAATAATTGGCATTAACATCTGCTGTGCGATACGCTTTCTGACCAGGAGACTTAGGTAGGATTTGTTCCTGTGAAGTACCCCTAGTTTGGCATAGGTCTTGGTTGTCAGGGTATCAATGTGCATCCCGAATGTTAAGTGGGAGTCAAACCATAAGCCCAGGTATTTAAAACTAGTAACAGGAGTTAGGGTGGTGTTAGTGTTGGTTCTAATCTGGAGCTCAGTCGCTGGAAGCTTTAAAAATTTAGTCTTGGTCCCAAATACCATTGTTACAGTCTTGTCAGTGTTTAAAAACAGTTTGTTTTGGGAAATCCAGTTTTCGAGTCTCAAAAAGTCAGACTGAATTACGTGTTCAAGGTCGGAGAGGCTAGGGCTGTGTGCATATAAGATTGTGTCATCTGCATACATGTGTATTGAAGCTTCCTGACAAGCTGTGGGAAGATCATTGATGAACACTGAGAAGAGTAGGGGCCCCAGAACAGAGCCTTGCGGGACGCCACAGGTGATATCCAGGGGGTTGGAGTTAGAGCCTGAGATGGACACATGTATATATATATGTATTTAACAGCATGTTACAGTATGTAACAGTATATAAGTATGTGAGGGACTGTGTACATGTGGGTATACGGATCTGTGTGTATCATTGTATATACTGTACTGTACATTCAGCAGGTCTGTTTTTAAGGGCTCTATGTACTAAGTAAGAATAGATAAGTGTACAGGGTTACTATTAATGGGATGTGCCTAAAGAAAATGTGATTATAAGATAAACAGTTATAATAAAACCAAATTGAGTGATATTTATATGCAAACAGATAACAAAGTGCAATGATTATACTGTATGCAGCAGTGTCTGCCAAATACACTCCCATTATTTTTATATACACCAGTATAACATTTACTAATATCCAGCAGGGAATCCATTTCACCCGGTGACAGTGATCTTTCTATGTACACTTTCACACATCACTTTTCATTAGTATACAAATTTAAATGCACACATTTTTATATTGTATTTTATATTGTTCTAGTTTAACTATATATATTATACCTACAGTGCTGTCATATGTACATTTGATGCTATTGCAACAGACTAGTTGGTATCGGGAAATATTAAATGTGGCAGATCTAGGTGTTTAATGTGTGGACATCTACATCTGTCGGGCACCTTTTCTCCATTTAGCAATAAATCTGAATATATAATTAAGGGCCCAATCAACCGTCTCTCTACATATATAGTGTATGTTCAATCTTGCCCATGTCAATTGCAATATGTGGGTTGCACTACAAGAGCCTGTGTGTCAGATTCCTGGAGCATAGACGTTCCATCATTAAGGGAGGGCTGGCACACAGTGTTCCTCGACATATTGCCCAAGTGCATTCTAAGGACCAGAAGGGACTTATTATTATGGGCACTGAAAGTATTCCAAGTACTCTACTGGGTGGAGATAGATTCAAAACACTTTGTATGAGAGAGTCCTTTTGGATATACTCACTTGGTACACTTTCTCCCAGGGGTCTTAACGAGTGTTTAGATACAGGTACACTGGTTTAGTGTCCTGCCTTTGCTGTTCTCTGCCTTGCTGCTCTGGTTCTTATTATCATTATTTTTTGGTTCCTCTTTCCCTTTCTTTGGATAGGGTTCTGTGGTTTTTATCTTTGAGAGGAATCATTTATACAATACTAGAACTCCTTGATTGGATGTTACTTTTTCAGTCATTCCGGTTTGTTTCCTTATTTTAATCATTTTAATAATTGTTTATGTTATGTTATGTATGATTATACCATATGAGTTTTTTATGAATATTAATTTATTATTATTTTTATCATTTTTATTTTGTGAATGCTGTTCTCATCACACTAAGAATTAAATAATTATATGATTAATATAATTTTATTATATTTTTTTATATGGTGTAGTGGTATATAATTGTTAGATTGTTATTATATTATACTATTGGATATAATTAATTTTTGATATTGGAATTAAAATTATTATAGGTTTAGGTTTATAATTAATATTTAAATTTAATATATAGATTCACATATTCATCCATATTTGATGAAACTTAGATTGTTATGAGTAGGATAGGTTTTTTATACACGTTATTGTTAAGTTAGATAATATATAAGTAATTGATTAGTTTAAGCTAAATTCATTGTTTGGTGAGAACAACATCAATTGTAGTGTTTTTTATTGTCATTTTTGTAATAACATGATGTAAATTAAAGCTGCAGTTCAGTCTTTTTTTTTTTTTTTTTTAATTTATTTTTTTACTTCAATAGTTTCATGTGGGCAATCTCTAATTACCTAAAGAACTGTATAGCTGCCGGTCAATTCGTTCTCCATGTATTGATAGGTCGAAATTTGGTGACATAATTAGTGAAGGGATCTGTTTATATTCTACTTGTCTGTCAGTGGAAGCTCATGAATATTCATGAGCATTCCTGCACTGACATGTGTAAGAGGGAGGGCAGGGCTGACAAAGGGGTGTGCCAGGGCTTGTGACAGGACATGAAGGGGCAGTGCCTTAGCAAATGGCTGTAAAAATAGAATACAAGAAAATTGGTCTTTAAAAGTAGTTTTTTTAAAAACAGAAAATGCTAAAAGTATTTTTTCTTACTACAGAACTGATTTATTAAAAAAAAACACACATGCAGGATGTTGACTGAACTGCAGCTTTAAGTCTCTAATGATACGATTTGTGGTGAAACTTAAAAACCAATGTGAAAATGGGTTTACTCTATTCAGCCTATTTCATTGGCTGTCCTTGACCAATCACATTCCCCTGACGAAGTCGCCGCAGTGTGACGAAACGCGTAGGGCTGGTGACGTCATCGCGCATGTGTTCGTGTTACTGGGAGTTCCAGGCGTCCTTGCGCTCTGGCTGGCGGCATTTTCAAGAGCCAGCAACTGCTGCATGAGGGAGCAAAGGGCGTGATGGCAATTAAAGCCTGTTCAACTTGCTGCCAACTCGGAATTGGAGTTCGTGGTGACTTTGGGCTCTCTACAACTACTCTGCCTATGGGGACTCCACTTACCATCGCTGATGACAACAATTAGAGATTTCTCTCCCACGAATGGTTCTGTTTAAAATCCTGTAAGTGCACATTCTTATGGGTTGCTGTTTTTTTAAATAAATGTACCATATTTTTATTCAGTTACGTGCTATGGAGCTTGTGCTTTTGTTTGTTTTTTGTCCATATATATATATATTTATATTATACCTACAGTGCTGTCATATGTACGTTTGATGCTATTGCAAAAGACTAATTGGCTGCGATTGGTATTCTAATTGATATGGCTACAATTATTGCATTTTCTATTTCTGTTATATATTCACCTCAAGTATATTTACTGTACGTGATTGTTTATCTGAATTATGTGCTATTTGCCTTTATATGTGTATTATATTTATGCCAAGCAGTCTACGTTGTTATTTGTTTTATCTCTCACTAAGTTGTTCTAACCCTTTCATGTATTGGTCTTACGAAGAGTTAATTGCATTGACTATTTAAATAGAGAGGCTAGCCCCTCCTTCATTATACACCCCTGAAGAAGCGATGTCAGTCGTCGAACGCGTTGGGTGAGAGGTCACGTCGACCATACGTAGCAGAGGCCCGGATGTCCGCTTTCCGACTACTACACCGACGCCAGATAAACGGCTGCTCTCCTCGACACTGGTCTTGTGAGAACTTTGCCGGGGGGCGTATACTTTGCGGACTAACCTGGGACATCTGCTTCATCTATCATCAGTGGGCGGGCCGCCATTTTCGACGGCTGCTCGTACGGACGTTCTCCAGTTCTTCCTCTGACGGCGACTCCAGCAGCCCCGAGACACCGGAGTAGATGCCAGCAATATTCGAGCACCATCTGAATGCTTTTTTTTAGGCCCCCCCTCCGCCATCTTCTTTTTTCTCTATGAACCAAGATCATATTTGTAATATGGTCAGAGGTTTTAGTCTTGCACACCTTAAATGCTATAATGTTAGCAATATACTTGCGTTTAAAGTACCGGTGCTCCGTGGCTATATATGTTGGACATTTACATCTCTTATTTGCCAGTCACTTGATAAAGAACTGATTGAAGTTCGAAACGTTGTGTGTGCCACTAAGAGAATAAATTCTTTTTTGCAAATCCGAAGTGCCCTGGATCCTCTACTTACTTACCAAGATCATATTTGACATTTTGTGTGACCAAATTTTAGTGCTAAAAAGTAATACGAGCATTTAATAGACGTGCATGCTGTGTGCCGTATGAAGGGCGCAGAGTTCCTTAATTGAAGTTTGACACATTGCATCGCGTCGAATACCCGATTCATACAATTTATATTAAAACAGCATGATGTGTATGGTTTTCATTTATAACTATTAGTAACAATTAAAAGTAAATGTAATATTATTTATAATAGCCATACTGTGAAAATAATCCCTTTTAATAATCTTTATAATGAAACTTGCTGCGGCAAATACATGAGCAGGGAGGCTGCCAGGGACCCCCCTCCCCGTGCTGACCAATACCCACATGTAACAGACAAGTAACGACAGACTTGAGCTTGCCCCCTGTCATGGCCATCCCCCGCCTAATTGGCTAGAGGGATTGCTTCTTTGGTTGATAAATAGCAACCTCATTTTGCGCTAACAATATAAGGAGACTTTTTGTGCTCCAGCTTCAACTTTACGGGTGATTTTGACGCCGGTCAAGCCATTTAGTTGGTGCACACATTACATTACATTACAAGTATATATAATTGACGCCGCTGGTGTAAGGCACAATATGGGACAAAAATCATCAGTGATGCACATTAAGAAATATAAGGTTCATGGCTAGTATAGGGACGGCCAACTCCAGTCCTCAAGGGCCACCAACAGGTCAGGTTTTCAGGATATCCCAGCATCTGGCTCAATCTGTGGCTCAGTCGAAGACATTGGCCGCCATGTTTATTCGTGTCTGTGTATCAATGTGTCTCTTTGTCACATGCAGTGGATAAAAGGCATCAGGTTCCGGCTACAGACGGGCATCAGGTTCCGGCTACAGACGGGCATCAGGTTCCGGCTACAGACGGGCATCAGGTTCCGGCTACAGACGGGCATCAGGTTCCGGCTACAGACGGGCATCAGGTTCTGGCTACAGACGGGCATCAGGTTCCGGCTACAGACGGGCATCAGGTTCTGGCTACAGACGGGCTTCAGGTTCCGGCTACAGATGGGCATCTTTTTCCGCCTTAATCTGAATCTGACGCCGACTGGCCAATTAATTTCCGCCGCGGATTACTCTTAAAAACGCAGATTCGTGTTTTTTTTTTCCTATTACTGAAAATCCGACCGATAGATTTGGAATTCAAACCTGCAAACTGACCCCGAATCCGACAAACGGAGTTATAATAGGGGGAGGAGGAGATAAATGGTGTTGAATCCGACAACGGATTCGATATAAACGCGTTCCGTGCCCCGGACTCGGTATAAACATGTTCCGTGGATCGGATTCGATATAAACACGTTGCGTGGACCAGAAGCGATATAAACACGTTCTGTGGACTAGATTCCATATAACCACGTTCCGTGGATCGGATTTACGTTCATTCCAACGTCGGATTCTTTAAAATCCGAGAGCCCCGTGGTCGGATTTTACAGAATCCGCGCAGGCTAAAGTAGCTGAAATCCGACTCCGTATTTCAGCGCGGAACGGAATTGGGCTGAAAAGCGCGGGACAGGTTTGCCCAAGTCTCGTTCTGACAATAGGGGGACAGTAGCTGTAACGGCACATAGGCTAATATTAACCCCTTCCCTGGCAGGGGGGGGGGGCAGCAAAGAGCGTTACAAATGCTTACAAAACAATTGGCCGCTCTGGAATTAACCCTGTAGTCTCCGGGCTGCTGCTGCTGCTGGTAGCTAGTCCACTGATTAAATCATCTGGAGGTAATTCTGCCTGACATTGAGACAGATTACGGAGTGACCTCATTCTGAAGGGGCTAGGATCCTCAGTGAGGCTGCGGCACACAGACGGGCGCGTCCAGCTGGAATGTGCGGGGTCTCGGACCCTCGCCGCTTCTGAATGTCAGTTTTGCTGCTAGATTCTCCTGCACCTTTACACAAAGGATTAACTCGAACCCCCCGTGTAGGGAGATCTTCAGAGACGGCAGAATGAGGTAAGATACGGTCTTAAAATCCGCGGTGTCCACCGGACCCCCGGCAATTTATCCCCAAATGAAGTGCTATAGAAAAGTAGCAGGACTGCTCCCCATTGCAGAACAATGCGATGTTAAAGCAGCAATACTACTTCCAACTTTTATTTTTCTAATATTTGTCTATGTGAAGCATGTGACAATGTATAATTATGCATTCTTACCTAAGCTGCCAATCCTTTGGTGCTCCTGTTAGAAATCTGTCAAAATCCTGATTGTGTGCCTAATATAATGTCCGCTTCAGTCAGTGTAACTCAGCAGTTGCAATGTATCCTTATATTACTAAGGCAACGTTATCTATTGTTACAGTTTGCAGCTCAAACTGCTGGGAACGTTGGCAACACATTATCCCAAGCAGGAAAGTGTCGCCAAGATTAAAAACTGCTACAGAAATCAAAGGATGCTTTAAAACTCATTAAAAAATGGCATTAAGAGTTGAATAAAAACAAAACAAAAATACTACTATTACAGAACTAATTTACTTCAATTACTTAATTTACGTTAAAAATCGAGGTGACTTTAAAAACAAGTCGTGTTACTGAAGCCTGTTCCCCAAACATTGGCCAAAGCTCTTTGAACATTGTTGTAGAACAGGGGTATCAAACTCCGGTCCTCGAGACCCCCATCAGGCAGGTTTTATGGCTATCCCTGCTGCAGTACAGATGGCTCAATCAAAAACTGAGCCACCTGTGCTGATGCTGGGACTGAGTGAGCCACCAGTGCTGAAGCTGGGACTGAGTGAGCCATCAGTGCTGAAGCTGGGACTGAGTGAGCCATCAGTGCTGAAGCTGGGACTGATTGAATGATATTTTCCTCCTATAGCACTGGCAGTGTACACAGCGCTGTTCTTTGAATTGTGCAGGAGTCCCTGCCCCGTAGAGCTTACAATCTAATTGTGGTGCCTGAGGCACAGGGAGATAAAGGACCTTGCCAGGGTCAGAAGGAGCCGACACCGGGATTTGAACTGGGTGACAATGCATTATCACACAGATATATAGAGACATCACCTTCTCCTGGCTGCCAAATCCGTGAAGCACCCATTCCCCCAAGTTTATCAAACGACAGAATCCAGTAACCTTCAATTGTATGTTTGATCAATCTGGTGCTGTGTTCTGCACCGGCTCTGCGTTCTGCACCGGCTCTGCGTTCTGCACCGGCTCCGCGTTCTGCACCAGCTCTGCACCGGCTCTGCGTTCTGCACCGGCTCTGCATTCTGCACCGGCTCTGCGTTCTGCACCGGCTCTGCGTTCTGCACCAGCTCTGCACCGGCTCTGCGTTCTGCACCGGCTCTGCGTTCTGCACCGGCTCTGCGTTCTGCATCGGCTCTGCTCCCGTTGTGCAGCTGGGACTCCGGGAGAAATTAGAAACAGACCCACAGAAGTAGCTTGGGCAATATGAGTCTATCTATATATAAGGGGTCGGAAACTCCAGTCTTCAAGGTCAATGCCACCAACAGGTCAGGTTTTCAAACTGGAAAAGGGAAGATGTCCTCTGGCGCGTAGACTCAGCAAATAGGAACAATATGCAATAAAAGATAAGAAAAAATAGCAGTGTGTTACTGAGCAAAAATACCGATTGTGTCCGATTACTTTCAAACTTTAAACTGGTTTCAGTCCTACCTATCAGGTAGATCCCAACATGTGTCCATCTCAGGCTCTAACTCTAACCCCCTGGATATCCCCTGTGGTGTCCCGCAAGGCTCTGTTCTGGGGCCCCTACTCTTCTCAGTGTTCATCAATGATCTTCCTACAGCTTGTACGGAAGCCTCAATACACATGTATGCGGGTGACACAATCTTATATGCACACAGCCATAGCCTCTCTGACCTTCAACACATACTTTAGTCTGACTTTTTGAGACTTGAAAATTGGATTTCCCCCAAAAAACTGTTTTTAAACACTGACAAGACTGTAACTGCACTAAGTATCATCTTTAATACAGGCATACCCCGATTTAAGGACACTCACTTTAAGTACACTCGCGAGTAAGGACATATCGCCCAATAGGCAAACGGCAGCCCCCGTATGCGCCTGTCAGCACATCCTGAACAGCAATACTGACTCCCTACCTGTACCGAAGCTGTGCGCAAGCAGGGAGACTATAGAGCCTGTTACACATGCGTTATTTACATCAGTTATGCGCGTATATGACGATTGCAGTACAGTACGTGCATCAATAAGTGGGAAAAAGTAGTGCTTCACTTTAAGTACATTTTCGCTTTACATACATGCTCCGGTCCCATTGCGTACGTTAATGTGGGGTATGCCTGTGTTACATACGTGCTCCGGTCCCATTGCGTACGTTAATGCGGGGTATGCCTGTGTTACATACATGCTCCGGTCCCATTGCGTACGTTAATGTGGGGTATGCCTGTGTTACATACATGCTCCGGTCCCATTGCGTACGTTAATGAGGGGTATGCCTGTGTTACATACGTGCTCCGGTCCCATTGCGTACGTTAATGCGGGGTATGCCTGTGTTACATACATGCTCCGGTCCCATTGCGTACGTTAATGTGGGGTATGCCTGTGTTACATACATGCTCCGGTCCCATTGCGTACGTTAATGCGGGGTATGCCTGTGTTACATACGTGCTCCGGTCCCATTGCATACGTTAATGCGGGGTGTGCCTGTGTTACATGCGTGCTCCGGTCCCATTGCGTACGTTAATGTGGGGTATGCCTGTGTTACATACGTGCTCCGGTCCCATTGCGTACGTTAATGTGGGGTGTGCCTGTGTTACATACGTGCTCCGGTCCCATTGCGTACGTTAATGTGGGGTATGCCTGTGTTACATACGTGCTCCGGTCCCATTGCGTACGTTAATGTGGGGTATGCCTGTGTTACATACGTGCTCCGGTCCCATTGCGTACGTTAATGTGGGGTATGCCTGTGTTACATACGTGCTCCGGTCCCATTGCGTACGTTAATGTGGGGTATGCCTGTGTTACATACGTGCTCCGGTCCCATTGCGTACGTTAATGTGGGGTATGCCTGTGTTACATACGTGCTCTGGTCCCATTGCGTACGTTAATGTGGGGTATGCCTGTGTTACATACGTGCTCTGGTCCCATTGCGTACGTTAATGTGGGGTATGCCTGTGTTACATATGTGCTCCGGTCCCATTGCGTACGTTAATGCGGGGTATGCCTGTGTTACATACATGCTCCGGTCCCATTGCGTACGTTAATGTGGGGTATGCCTGTGTTACATACGTGCTCCGGTCCCATTGCGTACGTTAATGCGGGGTATGCCTGTGTTACATACATGCTCCGGTCCCATTGCGTACGTTAATGTGGGGTATGCCTGTGTTACATACGTGCTCCGATCCCATTGCGTACGTTAATGCGGGGTATGCCTGTGTTACATACATGCTCCGGTCCCATTGCGTACGTTAATGTGGGGTATGCCTGTGTTACATACGTGCTCCGGTCCCATTGCGTACGTAAATGCGGGGTATGCCTGTGTTACATACATGCTCCGGTCCCATTGCGTACGTTAATGTGGGGTATGCCTGTGTTACATACGTGCTCCGGTCCCATTGCGTACGTTAATGTGGGGTATGCCTGTGTTACATACATGCTCCGGTCCCATTGCGTACGTTAATGTGGGGTATGCCTGTACTGACGTTGTATCGAGGACAATTTGCATATTTGCATCTATCATATATTCCGGGACTGTGAATACATCCATTAATTCACCTTTCACCTCTCAACAGTGTTAAAGGACACAGATCTCTTTAGATAGTTAGTGGCCAGCGCTACTTTTTCTGTTTTTCTTCAAGGTCAGGTTTTTAGGGTATCCCTGCTTCAGCACAGCTGGCTCAATGAGTCCTAGCTTCTGCACAGGTGGCTCAATAATCAGTCCCGGCTTCAGCACAGGTGGCTCAATCAGTCCCTGCTTTAGTACAGGTGGCTCAATCAGTGGCTGCTTCAGCACAGGTGGCTCAATCAGTCCCTGCTTCAGCACAGGTGGCTCAATCAGTCCCTGCTTTAGTACAGGTGGCTCAATCAGTGGCTCAGTCTTTACTGAGCCATCTGTACCGCAACTGGGATATCCATAAAATCCCGATGTGTTCGGTGTCTTGAGAGACAAAATCCAAAGAATTGTGTGGTGCTCGGTACAAGGAAACAGCCATCTTGAGGTGTGGGGGGGTGATGTATATTCACAATGTATTTATTTATAAAAACGTGTTACCAGGAAGTAATACATTGAGAGTTCCCTCTCGTTTTCACGTATGTCCTGGGCACAGAGTTATAACACTACATGGTTACATTAAAAGAACAGGGTTATACAGTCAATTCACAGACATTTCATGGCCTCACTTCATAAGTGCAGCATCCTGACTTCACCCGTGTATACTGGGGCAGGGGTGTGCAAACTTTTGGAGCTGCGCCCCACTGCCTGCTCTCCCCCCCTCTGTATATAAATAAAGATTATACAGGGAGGGCCATTCATTGTAATATACATACGGATGGGACCGCTTAATAGAGTGCGGGTGGGGTTAGTGCTTAAATATTCAAAATACAAGTTGTTTGTCTTTGCAATTTATAGACCTTCCCAGTTATTATTTACAGACCGTCCCAATTATTTACAGACCGTCCCAATTATTTACAGACCGTCCCAGTTACTATTTACAGACCGTCCCAGTTATTATTTACAGACCGTCCCACTTATTATTTACAGACCGTCCCACTTATTATTTACAGACCGTCCCACTTATTATTTACAGACCGTCCCAGTTATTATTTACAGACCGTCCCACTTATTATTTACAGACCGTCCCAGTTATTATTTACAGACCGTCCCAGTTATTATATACAGACCGTCCCAGTTATTATTTACAGACGTCCCAGTTATTATATACAGACCTTCCCAGTTATTATTTACAGACGTCCCAGTTATTAGTTACAGACCGTCCCAGTTATTATTTACAGACAGTCCCAGTTATTATATACAGACCGTCCCAGTTATTATTTACAGACCGTCCCAGTTACTATTTACAGACCGTCCCAGTTACTATTTACAGACCGTCCCAGTTATTATTTACAGACCGTCCCACTTATTATTTACAGACCGTCCCAGTTACTATTTACAGACCGTCCCACTTATTATTTACAGACCGTCCCACTTATTATTTACAGACCGTCCCAGTTATTATATACAGACCGTCCCAGTTATTATTTACAGACCGTCCCAGTATTATTTACAGACCGTCCCAGTATTATTTACAGACCGTCCCAGTTACTATTTACAGACCGTCCCAGTATTATTTACAGACCGTCCCAGTTATTATTTACAGACCGTCCCAGTATTATTTACAGACCGTCCCAGTTATTATTTACAGACCGTCCCAGTATTATTTACAGACCGTCCCAGTTATTATTTACAGACCGTCCCAGTTATTATTTACAGACCGTCCCAGTTATTATTTACAGACCGTCCCAGTTATTATTTACAGACCGTCCCAGTTATTATTTACAGACCGTCCCAGTTATTATTTACAGACCGTCCCAGTTACTATTTACAGACCGTCCCAGTAACTATTTACAGACCGTCCCAGTTATTATTTACAGACCGTCCCACTTATTATTTACAGACCGTCCCAGTTACTATTTACAGACCGTCCCAGTTACTATTTACAGACCGTCCCAGTTATTATTTACAGACCGTCCCACTTATTATTTACAGACCGTCCCAGTATTATTTACAGACCGTCCCACTTATTATTTACAGACCGTCCCAGTATTATTTACAGACCGTCCCAGTTATTATTTACAGACGTCCCAGTATTATTTACAGACCGTCCCAGTATTATTTACAGACCGTCCCAGTTATTATTTACAGACCGTCCCAGTTATTATTTACAGACCGTCCCAGTTACTATTTACAGACCGTCCCAGTTATTATTTACAGACGTCCCAGTTATTATATACAGACCGTCCCACTTATTATTTACAGACCGTCCCAGTTATTATTTACCGACAGTCCCAGTTATTATATACAGACCGTCCCAGTTATTATTTACAGACCGTCCCACTTATTATTTACAGACCGTCCCAGTTATTATTTACAGACAGTCCCAGTTATTATATACAGACCGTCCCAGTTATTATTTACAGACCGTCCCAGTTATTATTTACAGACCGTCCCAGTTACTATTTACAGACCGTCCCAGTTACTATTTACAGACCGTCCCAGTTATTATTTACAGACCGTCCCAGTTACTATTTACAGACCGTCCCAGTTATTATTTACAGACCGTCCCAGTTACTATTTACAGACCGTCCCAGTTACTATTTACAGACCGTCCCAGTTACTATTTACAGACCGTCCCAGTTATTATTTACAGACCGTCCCAGTTATTATTTACAGACCGTCCCAGTATTATTTACAGACCGTCCCAGTTATTATTTACAGACCGTCCCAGTATTATTTACAGACCGTCCCAGTTATTATTTACAGACCGTCCCAGTTATTATTTACAGACCGTCCCAGTTATTATTTACAGACCGTCCCAGTATTATTTACAGACCGTCCCAGTTATTATTTACAGACCGTCCCAGTTATTATTTACAGACCGTCCCAGTTATTATTTACAGACCGTCCCAGTTATTATTTACAGACCGTCCCAGTTATTATTTACAGACCGTCCCAGTTATTATTTACAGACGTCCCAGTTATTATTTACAGACCGTCCCAGTTATTATTTACAGACCGTCCCAGTTATTATTTACAGACCGTCCCAGTTATGGCTGAAAAGACTGTACAGAGAATCTTACTTTTTATTTTATTGAGGCATCAGTCTCGCTGATTTTGAACAAACATTGAAATCAGTAGATTTTCATTAAAATATCATTATTTTTGTTCATATAATCCCCAAATCTTACGCGCTCGAGAGCTCGGATGTTAACATCCTCAAAAAAAAGAAACGTTTTACTGTATCTCACAAAAGCGCAGGCTACAATGTCTGCAATATAGGCAGCTGTGCGTGTTCAAATCTGTGTAAATCACTCATTATAGATCTGTGTGTTTTTACACTAAGTGTAGAGCCTATTTGTGTCTTTTAGTGCCGATATGTATCAGTGTGTTACTGTATGTGTATCAGTGTGTTACTGTATGTGTATCAGTGTGTTACTGTATGTGTATCAGTGTGTTACTGTATGTGTATCAGTGTGTTACTGTATGTGTTTCAGTATGTCTGTGTATGTATCAATGTGTCAGTATGTCTGTGTATGTATCAATGTCTCAGTATGTCTGTGTATGTATCAATGTGTCAATATGTTTGTGTATGTACAGTATCAATGTGTCAGTATGTCTGTGTATGTATCAATGTGTCAGTATGTTTGTGTATGTATGTCTGGGTGCGTATCAGTGTGTCAATGTGTCTGTATGTGTATCAGTATGTCTGTGAGTATTTATCAGTGTCAGTGTGCCTGTGTGTGTATCAGTGTGCCTGCGTGTGTTTCAGTGTGCCTGTGTGTCTATCAGTGTGCCTGTGTGTCTATCAGTGTACCTGTGTATGTATCAGTGTGCCTGTGTGTCTATCAGTGTGCTTGTTTGTCTATCAGTGTACCTGTATGTTTATCAGTGTGCCTGTGTGTGTGTATCAGTGTGTCTGTATGTCTGTGTGTATCAGTGTGCCTGTGTGTCTATCAGTGTGCCTGTGTGTCTATCAGTGTGCCTGTGCGTATCAGTGTGCTGTGCGTTTCAGTGTGCCTGTGTGTATCAGTGTGTCTGTATGTGTATCAGTATGACTGTGAGTATGTATCAGTGTGTCTGTGTGTGTATCAGTGTGTCTGTGTGTGTGTATCAGTGTGTGTGTGTATGTGTGTGTGTATCAGTGTGTCTGGGTCAGTGTGTCTGTGTGTATCAGTATGTCTGCGTGTGTTTCAGTGTGTCTGTGTGTGTATAAGTGTGTCTGTGTGTGTATAAGTGTGTTTGTATGTGTGTGTCTGTGTATCTGTGTGTCTGTGTGTATCAGTTTGTCTGTATGTCTGTGTGCATCAGTGTGTCTTTATGTCTGTGTGTGTATCAGTGTCTCTGTGTGTGTATCAGTATGTCTGTGTGTGTGTGTGTGTGTGTGTGTGTGTGTGTGTGTGTGTGTGTGTGTGTGCATCAGTGTGCCTGTGTGTATCAGTGTATCTGTATGTTTTTATGTGTTTGTCTGTGTGTGTATCAGTGTATCTGTATGTTTTTATGTGTGTCTGTGTGTGTATCAGTGTGTCTGTGTATCCATGTGTGTGAGGTGATTTCTGTAGTGCGGTTATAGAGAATGAAGTGTTAATATTAGGGGGCCTCCTATAAATGGAAGATAGCTTCAAAAAAGTGTGTGTTTACAAAATAATTGTGAGCAGCGCAGAGCAGCGCAGAGCAACGCAGAGCGCGCTGATATTACTGTTTATTCTGATAGAATTTCTGAGGTTGGTTACACTTCCGCCTTCTTACTTCCAAACCGGCAGTACCTTTTATTTACAAACATACAATTCCTTTGTTAATAGGATTTAATATTTAAAAAAGCGTACCTGCATTCAGAGCACAAATTGGTTTTTCAAGTCTTAAAATAATTTCCACACCTGTAAATAATGCGCAGGGCTCTCTGCTGATGTACATGCCAAGGACATGGAACGTGAGCCGGGCGCAGGGAAACCGCCCTAATTCCAGCTCCCAGCTGTTCTCTGGCACTGGGAAGTTCCTTCACAGCATATTGTATTGCAGGGATGCTCAACTCCAACTCCAATCCTCAAGACACTCCAACAGGTCAGGTTTTCAGAATATCCCTGCTTCAGCACAGGTGGCTCAATCACTGACTCAGTCAAAGACTGGTTGAGCCATCTGTGCTGAAGCTGAAATTGATTGAGCACCAGTGCTGAAGCTCAGACTGATTGAGCCACCTATGCTGAAGCTGGGACTGTTTGAGCCACCTGTGCTGAAGCTGGGACTGATTGAGCCACCTGTACTGAAGCTGGGACTGTTTGAGCCACCTGTGCTGAAGCTGGGACTGATTGAGCCACCTCTGCTGAAACAGGGACTGTTTGAGCCACCTGTGCTGAAGCTGGAACTGATTGAGCCACCTGTGCTGAAGCTGGGACTGATTGAGCCACCTGTACTGAAGCTGGGACTGTTTGAGCCATCTGTACTGAAGCTGAGACTGTTTGAGCCACCTGTGCTGAAGCTGAGACTGTTTGAGCCACCTGTGCTGAAGCTAGGACTGATTGAGCCACCTTACGCTGAAGCAGGAATACCTGTTGAGAGGGGGGAGGGATCTTGAAGACTAAGTTGAGCACCCCTGTTGTATGAGACACTCACTCATGCTGTTCATTGTGAAACAGCCTTTGACTGAGGTCTGACCCCGTGATCATATCTGCTCCCTATATAGCAGTAAGCAGGTGATCTGCCTATAATGCACTTATTGGTAATAAACCCCACGGAGATAGTTGAGGGGTACACATTTGGGACAGATGATAGCAGTAAATGGAACTTAATAGCACATCAATCTGCAAAGCAATGAATATCCTGGATAATAATACCCCGTGATTACAGTGGCTGCTAATGCTTATTGCCCAGAAGTACTGTAGGAGGCAGGGTGCGGGACGTAGATATTTGGAGAGATCTGATGGCAGACTTTGTACACTCAGATGATGCCTGCGATTCTTGCGAAGCCCGTGGCCAGAGGAACATACTGTATGAAAGAGGCTTATGTTTAAAAGTGACTTCCTGAATCCCTGTGCGTTCTGCGCCCCGCAGCATGGTTACGTGGGAGAGATTAACTTAACACATTCATTGCTGGGTAGCATGGACTTTCCCCATTAACCCCTTGGCTGCTGCACACTGCAATGCATTGCCGGCGGCCACCGGCAGGTAAAGGGTTAATAAAAATGATCCCGTTTTGGATAAGAAAATATAAGCAGAAATGCCCCTATTATTATTCTTACCGTATGTGACGTGTATTACTGCTGTGAAACGCTATGTACATGGCTGGAACTATACAAATAAAGTGTGTGTGTGTGTGTGTATGTGTGTAGAGCAGTCTGTCTAGAATATGTGTGTCAGTGCCTCTGAGTGTATAACTGTGTTAATGTGCAGTGTGTATGTGTATCAGTTGTGTGTATATTCATTGTGTCAGTGTGTATATAACTTTGTTAAGTGCGGTGTGTATGTGTATCAGTTGTGTGTTTGTGTATTCATTGTATCAGTGTGCGTATAACTGTGTCAATGTGCGGTTTGTATGTGTATCAGTTGTGTGTTTGTGTATTCATTGTATCAGTGTGCGTATAACTGTGTCAATGTGCGGTTTGTATGTGTATCAGTTGTGTGTTTGTGTATTCATTGTATCAGTGTGCGTATAACTGTGTTAATGTGCGGTGTGTATGTGTATCACTTGTGTGTGTATTATTGTATTCATTGTTGCTGTGTATCAGTGTATCAGTGTGTGTTTGTGTTAATGTGTGTATCAGTGTGTGTTAGTGAATTTGTGCAGTGGTTAAAGAGCATCAGCTGCCGGTGGATAAAACAACCCCTGCTTCAGCACAGGTGGCTCAATCTGTTCCAGCTTCAGCACAGGTGGCTTCTTCGACTGAGCCACTGATTGAGCCACCTGTGCTGAAGCAGGGATATCCTTAACACCTGCCCTCTAGGGGGGTCTTAACGACTGGAGTTGAGCACCCCTGTTTTAGACCAGCATGGCGGGACTGTTTTTTTAAGGCCGCTTGCTGTCAGCACGGATCTAAACCAGATGCGACCGACTTATTACACACACACAAAAAGCCACAAATCTGCAGGGACAAGTAACCCCCAATCAGGCAGCAGATTTTAGTTTTCTGGGCGCACCGTTTAGCCGATTTGGGATGTAAGGTTCCCTGACGGTGCTCACCTCCGTGATCATATTAAACATTCGTTCCCAGTTATCCTCGCTGGGTACGTTTAGACGGATAACCACGAACGGCCAGATAATTATTCCTGTGATGTTTAATCCCGCTAAATCCAGGAGATTTTGGGGGAGGTTTCGTTCTTCTCCCCGACTCCAAGTTTAGCAAAACCGCCACGTAATCTGCAATTTAATTTCCTTTTTTTCCACCCACGTTGGGAGTCTTGGTAGGATGAAACCTAAATGCCGTTTTAACCCTTTGGCTAAAGGAGAAGGAGTGGCTCAGTGAGTAAAGACACTGACTGGCACTGAGTTTGAAGCAGGGGAACCTGGTTCAATTCCTGGTTCATTCAATTCCTGGTGTCGGCTCCTTATGACCTTGGGCAGGTCACTTTATCTCCCTGTGCCTCAGGCACTAAAAACATAGATTGTAAGCTCCACGGGACAGGGACTGTGCCTGCAAAATGTCTCTGTAAAGCGCTGCGTAAAACTAGCAGCGCTATACAAGAACATGCTGTTATTATCTTGGGGCCAGGGACGGATTTAAAGCCATATTCCCCCGTAGATTGAAAATACTTTTTTCTTAAAGCAGCAATCCCGCCTACCGGTTTTTTAAGTATTGATTTTATTGCACCATTCGAGTTGGAGGGTTATCCAGAGGTGACCTGCGCTGTTTTCAACTCCTTTCCGGTTTATTTGACTGTGTTTTCATCCCTATTCGAAAAATCAAAATGGCTGCCAAATCTCGCAGGTCCTTCGGGCCAATAGGAAACTGCGAATGGTTTCGAAAAGGGATGAAGTCGCCGCGTTCTTTTGGATGACCGGGTGGAGGGGGAGCAGAGTTCTCAGACCTAAAAATTGTCCGGTTTACCCCCGGTCCCAAGTTAGAATGATGTAAAAAAAAAAAAAATATTCCAAATCCTCCGGATTTTGGATTTCAACAGGTTATCGGTGCAACCGGCTTCCTTAGAAAGATTCAACCGGCCTTAACATGAAACTTTTACTAGTGAGCCTTTCTGTAAAAACATGGCTATGTTTCAAATGGGTATCTGGTATGTGTTGGTCTTCCCATTTATCTCTTTGGCCAATGATGGTAAACAATTTGACTTCTGACAAGTACAGTATATTTCATCTATTAAAAGGTGCAGTCCATGCGAGGAGGGGACTAAGCCAAAGGCAGTGACATGTTTAACCGTTACAGTGCCAGAGAACTGGAGGCCATTGAATGCCACCAGTCGTTCGGATCCCATGGGGTAAACGGAAGTGGGGGCGGCATGCACCCCCTGAGGGTTAAGGTGTTGCCTCTGAGCGTATTTGTAAGTATTGTTAATTAAATGTTTGTTTGTTTTTTTGCAAACTAACAGGGATCGCCCCTCCGACTAATTCGCCCCTGTATTAAAAATGGTGGCATTTGAATGCGTTTACGCAAAGCATAAGTGGGGCGTAACTGTTTACCGGCGCGGAGAAGAATTTATCATGAAACATATCCGAACAGATTGTAAAACCTTTAGAGCATTGAATACTATGAAGACATCACGGACCGGACTCAGTAAGCAGCGCTTACTCCGCGAGACACTTTGCGGCACTAGAAGGCGCCTTGTGGAGCATAAAGTATTTTCCTCACCGCATGGGGGGGATTCATTTACTTGAATGGTAGGTAATGCCAGATCGGGTGTGTGAACCTTACTTAGTATATCTGGCCCTAAACATTGAAACTTTTTAAAAATGTACTTATACTTTGCAATGATACTGGATGGTAATGATCACGTGCAGGGTAACTTTTCTGCTTGCATTATCTGTTGAGATGTCTCAGCTTTTGCTGGTCAACTTCAATGTTTAAATTATGGGGGGTTTTTTGTTTTGTTTTTTTCAAACGTAATGCATAGCTGGATTCTTTGGCAGCCAAGGGGTCAATTGGGTTGACTTCCCCCATGAACTATGGATAAATGGAACATTCTAAGGGCTGCTGTTGAGTGTGGACAGTGTATGCATGACAACAGTCGGCATGATCCATGTCTGAAATTTCCATGGGGGAGATAATTAGGTCACAAAGCTTTGCCCAATGGATGATTCCATGTGGTTTATTTCACGCCTTTGAGTACACAATGACAGGAAGCCATGAGATATCAGTGCTCCTTAATTGGGGGGTACGGAAGGCAATGGGGGAGGTCTCGCACTCACAGACAGCTGTTACTGACACACTGTGACACCGGTTATGGCTGCAAACCGGACATGAAACAAAACAAATGAGAAAGACAATACATCGGCAAAGACAATGAACCCATGATGAGTGTATCTGCATATCTTAAACAAGCCCCCAAACCGGCTTTGTTCACTCCCTTGTCCTACCGTGGTTAGGATACAGATAAGGATTCTGGGTAATGATGTGAATGAGCACACCAGGCGTGTCGCTGTTTGCTTCCGCCTCCATCGCATATATCAGGAATGGTCAACTCCAGTGCTCAAAGGCCACTAACAGGTCAGTTTTCAGGGTATCCCTGCTTCAGCACAGGTCGAAGACTTAACCACTGATTGAGTCGCCTGTGCTGACACAGGGACTGATTGGGCCACCTGTGCTGAAGCAAGAACTGAGCCACCTGTGTTGAAGCAGGGATATCCTGAAAACCAGAACTGTTGGCGGGGTCTTGAGGACTGGAGTTGAGAACCAATGCATTACAGTATCAGTATCAGTGACCCTGAATCTGGCGCTAAACCGTACTAATTTTTACATCCAGGGATTCCTCTGTTCCTGAGATATTTACCTCTTCAGTTGCCGGTAATCTGCTTCCCGTTCGGGAAATCAAAATGGCAACCAAGAGATGACATTGCGACTACCTATTGGACGCCACCTCCAGCATCCATCTTTGATTTTCCATGTAGTTTACCAGCAGCTAAAAGGGTAAATATCTCAGGAAACAGGGGTCCCCAAAGCTAAAACTTGTGATGTTCAGCTCCAGAGGACATCCCCTCTCCACACTCAGTAACAAAAATAATAGTGACAATGGGGGTTAGGGAATTGTTATTTAAAACAATGTATTATAAGGAACCTGAGATAGACATGATGGTGTGTTTGGGTAAATGCAGCACCTGACTGATGTGGGATAGCTGGATCCATCTCTCCAGCGCTGCAGAGACCAAGAGAAGGATCCCAGCAGGGGAAGTAACTTCAATCAAGTGGAGTGGAGATTTAGCTGATCACTAAACACAGGATTCTATAAAACACAGCTGGCTGTGTGTGATGAGGGTGGCAGGGGGATAAGGCAGGTCAGGAGCGAAGCCACAAGCAAAGCTGTGTGGAAACCCTGTACAGGAATAGCAGGGATTATCCACATGACACATAGCTCACAGCATCATGAATTGACAGATAATGGTGAAGAACTCACTGTTAGATGTGCTGCCAAACTGCTTCCCAGTCCTGGAAAAGCGCTTAACTGTATTGAAAACAATGAGACCCTAATCTTCTCCAGCATGGGGAAGATATTCTTGAGAGCACATTAAATAGGAGGCTATATCCAGTAATTATCAAGGGCAGCTAAACTAAAGTTTGCTTTGATGCACTGCATTGTAAAATCAAAATGCGAAAACCTCTTCTTGTATACATTGTCTTTGGGACCCACCCGCTAGAACAGTGGTTTGCAACCTTTTTTTGGTTAAGGAATCCTAAAATTATATTGTGAAATTCTGAGGCACCCCAATCCTCTCTAATAGAGCTTCTGAGATCAGATGCATTGTAATGAACCCCAACCCTCTCTAGTAGCGCGTCTGAGATCAGATGCATTGTAAGGAATCCCAACCCTCTCTAATAGCGCGTCTGAGATCAGATGCATTGTACAGATCCAAGACCCTCTCCAATAGTGTATTAGAGATCAGATGCATTGTAAGGAACCCCAACCCTCTCTAATAGCGCGTGGCAGGGGACCCTTTAGGGATACACAGGGAACCCAAGACATCGTTACATGGATGGATGGATGGATGGAGGAAGGCTGCTGTCTTACAGAGGCCTCGCTCTCGCCCCCGGCAATCAGTTTCATTGCTGTGGGGAAGAGCGCAGGCTCTGTAATTCTTGGGGGGATGGGTGTAAATGCACCCCTTGCACCTCCCCTGTTTGTGCTACTGGGCTGCCCTTCTAATTCTGTCCTAAACTTGAATTGATGGTGTTGTCGTGCCGGGCGCGGAGAGAGGGTCCCGACTCCCTTGCCCCCTCCCGAGCTGCGGCCCCCGGGACATGCTCAGGCATCCGCTACTGGATTCGGAGATCCAGAACCATACAGCAATTTACCAACATGCAGACATATGTAACGTCAAATTACATTCAATTTGCATAAACAGAATATATTTTACCTATCCCAAAATATGATTCCATAGATGGGGTTAGAATTCCCTGGGCGCTTCACATTCTAATATCTTATAAATATCCATCTCTTCTTCTTCTACACATGCCAGATCCCCCTGTACATTTATTGGATTGTGTCTTCCTGGCGTCTGTTCTTTCAAGCTCACATGACTCTTCTCATCACAGAGACTCGGCTGTTTGGAAAACTCTGAACATTATGGGGATGTTTTTCCTTAATAAATCTAGTGCTATTCTATGCACTTTTGATAAATGGCCCCCAATAATTTAATTTATGTACAACTCTGTAGGAGGCAAGTGCAGGGGTATAACCAGGGAGGCGTAGTTACGGGAAAAGAAACATTGGCTTTCATTTAGCCCGCGGCTTTAAACAGTACAGCCTCATGTCAACATGCTAAATAAAAACATGATGTCAACATCCGGGAACCGGCGACGGAGCAGCGTCTCCAGCGTCTCCAGTACACCAACGAGGGGTCCAGCCGGAGTTCCCGTCCGGTTCGGTGCGGTGAGAGGCGGCGCTTATCTCCCAGTGGTCACTTTAAAGCTGATTATAGCTTACATGCTGTTTTATATTTCCAACACTATAAGTGTGCACTTTTTAGAGTTTTATAAATTGTTTGAATCATATGATCTGTGCTATGTGCGTTCATTTCTCTCTTGCTGAGGTCGTAATTCCCCAGTGAAGGGGCAACTCTGCAATTCCTGGAGTCCACAGCCTGCCTATAGTCACCTCTGCTTGAAAACCACTACCTTCTTGTGAGTAGGCTGCACATAGGGGCCAAGATTCACTAGGGACCATTGTATTGGTTACATTTACACTTAGATTGTTGTTTTTGTGTGTTTATATCCCCCATGCTCCCCCTGGATCGTGAGAAAATTATCTACATTTCTGGGGAAGAGTGAAGACAACCCCACCGGAGGGTAGAAGCAGGGGGGTGACACCTTTATATTGTTATTTCACTTGACTTTGCACTTGTTACTATTTATTTATATCACAGTTAAATTGTATTAGTAAGCACTGAAGGGTGTTAGCGCCTCCTTATTCACTATTATTGAACATGCTAAATAAAAACATGCCTATCCCTTTGTAAGGGCTAACTCTCACTTCTCAGTCCCTATCTGCAGGGCTGGGAGGATGGGCCTCTTACCAACCTCTGACCCCAAAGTCCAAAGAGGTACCAGTAAGCAGGGGTTCTATCAGTCCAGGTCTGGGTTGGTGTCTCTCTGTGTGTGTGTGGGGGGGGGGGGGCACCCCCTGGTGGGTTCCATGTTCCGCTGAGCCCTAGAACAGAGAGTTTGTTCACTGAGATCTCTCTCTGGCAGCACACACTTCTTCAGTGCTAGTCAGATCTGTTCCCTGGGGATCTCTGGCAGCACAGTCCCTCTGTGAACCCCATGCAGTTTATTCTGCTCACCGTTAAATCTGCTTGACGAGCCAGGTGGAGACTGACGAATTGACTCTAGCTGCAATTAACCAGCTCCCTGGTGGACTCGTCAGCAACAGACAGACTTTAGGGGGCCTATGCAGAGAGCAGCGCTATTTCAAAATTCGCCATTTTTTGGAGAAAATCGCGCAGAAAACAGCAGAAAATGGCGAGTTACGAAAAACGCGCCAATTTTTCTTTTCTATTTCTAAAACTCGCCTCGCAGCTGGCGAGAACCTCCATCTCGCCAGTTTTAAAAATATCCTAATGCAGAGAGGCGCGAACGGCATCTAGCGGCTGTTCGCGCCAATAAAATGGTGCGATTGTCTCCTTTTTGCCTCGCCAGAAAAAATTGGCAAGAAGCTGCCGCTCGCGGCCATAGCAAAGGGAAAAAAAAGGCGCACATTTTTTTTTACACATTTCTGAAGCGCGCATCTCGCCAATTTAAACTCGCCACACGCATTCATGTTAAACATAGCAGAATTCGCACATTTCTGCATATGGAGAATAAAACTCTCCAAAAAAGCTACTTTTTAATAAACTCGCCAATTTTAAAATTCGCTGCTCTCTGCATAGGCCCCTAGGTGTGCTGCCTTTTTAAACTGGGGAAAGGCCCTGCCATAAACTCCATTAAACGTTAAATCCACCTGTGACAAATGCCTAACTAGAGAAAATAACTATGACTTATGCATCTTCTTTCTCTCTACAAAGACTTCCCTTTACCCCATGCAAGTGGGTGGAAGATGACGAGATATTTATGATAGATTAGCGCTGTGCGCTCCATGCAAGACTTTCCTTCAGATACTGTACATAACAGATATTTGATAATGTAGGGCAAAAACAGATTACCAGATATAGGGTAAAAAAGAGATTATTAGTATCAATGAAGTGTAATCCCTTCTTGGCCACAGCAGTCAAACCTGTGTGTGTTATTGTATGCACCAAGATAATTGTTTCATGTTTAATTAGACACATTAAAGGTCTTAAAAGCTCCATGAGTGGTGAGCTATGAAGTGAACCTCTAACTCTAGGACAGGGACAGCCAACTCCAGTCCTCAAGGGCCACCAACAGGCCAGCTATTAGGGATATCCCTGCTTCAGCACAGGTGGCTCCGTCAATTGCTCAGTCATCGACTGGCCAACTCCAGTCCTCAAGGGTCACCAACAGGTCAGGTTTTCAGGATATCCCTGCGTCAGCACAGGTGGCTTAATCAGTGGCTCAGTCCTGTACTGAAGCAGGGATATCCTTAAAACCTGCCCTGCCCTTGAGGACTGGAGTTGGCCACTCCTGTTCTAGGGCTTGGTCTTCTCCACATGTCATCCAGCTCTTTGCTTGTATGTGTGTCTTTGTTCCAACTATGGGGGTGATGTATCCAGGCAAAAAATGTGCCAATTCTGGTGCAAACACCGGCTCAGGTATACACCTCAGTGGGGTTTTCCTTTGCTACATCTTTTGCCTAGATACCTGTGCCCTGATAGGTCTCAGTGCGGGCGTGTGTATTTGTTCTCCCGTAATCGATCAGCAAAGATCCTGCTTCCCAGGGTTCACTAAATGGCTGCCTTTCCGTTTCCATGAATTCTTCAGTCAGTGTAACTCAGCAGCTACAGTGTATTCTTATATCACTAAGGTAACATTATCTATTGTTGCAGTTTGCAGCTCAAACGGCTGGGAATATTGACAACAAATGATCACAAACAGGAAAGTGTTGTAAAGCTCTTGCACTGCTGGGGAGGTGGGCTAAAGCCAGCAATAGAAAACAAAGGATGCTCAATATGTTAAAACTCCTTAAAAATGACATTAAGAGTTGAATGAAAAAAAATATTAAATAGTAAATATTATCTAATACTACAGAACTGATTTATTTAAAAAAAAAAACGCGTATGATATTGCGTGGATTGCTCCTAATGTGTGTGTCTGTGTGTAGCAGCGTGTGTTAGTGAATTTAATTCGTGTTGAAGTGTTGACATTGGGGTCGGCAGAAAATAGGTTTCAAGTAGATTTTATTTCTTCTGAAAATAAACGTAGAGAAGCAAATCACAGCGACAGCCCAGGGAAGGGCAGTGGATAAGTAACAGTTTTCGGGTTTTTTTTGTATTATCTGCAAAGTAATCTTCGTTTCAGGTCTCATTTGCTGGGGATTATGGTCTTTCGTAATCCAGTTCCTAAACCCGCTCCCTTTCTGCTTAGATTGTTCATGCGTCATCTGTCGGCGGCTGTTCTGTGGTAATGAAGAGTCGCTCCCCGGTAAGAGGCGGCTTAAACACTGGGACACAGATGTTGGCCATTACTTGCTGCCTGCTATTATGTTAACAAAAAAGGCTTTTACCAATATTATCTGTGCCCCTATTTAGCTTGTGGTTAGAGCAGGATTGGGAAACTCTGTTCGTCAAAGGGCCACCAACAGGTCAGGTTTTCAAGATATCCCTGCTTCATCACAGGTGGTTCCATCTGTCCCCGCTTCAGCATAGGGGGCTTAATCAGTGGCTCAGTCTTTGACCGAGCCACTGATTGAGCCCCCTGTGTGGAAGCAGGGATATCCTGAAAACCTGACCTGTTGGTGGCCCTGGACGACTGAACTTGGCCACCCCTGGGTTAGAAATACCCAGTTATTATTTCAGTATAAGCAGCATGGAAGGGAGCAGGGACCTGTTGTGAAGCTCGATGGGTTAATACAAGCACTCGGTCACTCCAGTGGTTATTATGTGATTTCTACCCTCATTGTGCTGCTCTACAGCCTGTGTTGGTGTTTTAACTAATCTGGGGGTGGGGGAAGGGAAGGGGACAGGGGAAGGGGAAGCTCCCGCGTCAGCAAAATGAGGATAGTATATGAAATCAAATAACACACAAACTGGTGCAATAGAGGATAAACTATAATAACAACATAAACAGACAGACAAGTGCCTCCTTGAATGCACTCAGAAAGGTAAGTCAGAGCGATATGGTTGATAACATTAAAAACCTTTTAATCACCAAATAGTAAGAACATATTGTATAGAGGGAAATGGTAGAAGTAGTCCACGGCCAGTCCCTTAAAACAAACCAAGAAAAGATCTTCCTAAATAGGTGTATGGAAGATAGTGGGGACAATACACCACCTAGGTGTGGGCTACCGAAAACTGCAAAGTCTCGCCACAAAATAACTTCAGACTTGAGAACCTGTCCTGTTGGCAGGAATTCTATTATCAAAAACCAGCACACCTATAGAAAAAAGTATGCTGATACTAGATCTGAAGAAGGCGTGGGCTGCAGAAAACTGCAAAGTCTCGCCACAAAGTAACTTCAGACTTGAAAACCTGTCCTGTTGGCAGGAATTCTATTATCAAAAAACCGGCACACCTATAGAAAAAAGTATGCTGATACTAGATCTGAAGAGGCGGTTCATATACAGTTCGTGAGTAATAAAGCCCTTACATCCGTATACATAGACCATAAGGAATGGGGGTGTATGTCAACTCCAGAACACAAATGAAGTCAACGAATGATGTGGAGAGTAATACATATAACATAAATTAAACCACATACATAGCTATTAACTACGTGGCTAGTGAGTAGTAACCTCTGCGTAGGGCAAGCACAAAGCGTGCTCTGCTAGTGCCCAGAGGCACGGTTCAGTGACCGTATCCAGTTATGGTCTCAGAATAATATAACACAGTTAATGCAGAGGTCACTGCCCAAACAGGTGTATGGACGATAGTGGGGACAATACACCACCTAGGTGTGGGCTACAGAAAACTGCAAAGTCTCGCCACAAGGTAACTTCAGACTTGAGAACCTGTCCTGTTGGCAGGAATTCTATTATCAAAAACCAGCACACCTATAGAAAAAAGTATGCTGATACTAGATCTGAAGAAGGTGTGGGCTGCAGAAAACTGCAAAGTCTCGCCACAAAGTAACTTCAGACTTGAAAACCTGTCCTGTTGGCAGGAATTCTAATATCAAAAAACCGGCACACCTATAGAAAAAAGTATGCTGATACTAGATCTGAAGAGGCGGTTCATATACAGTTCGTTAGTCATAAAGCCCTTACATCCGTATACATAGACCACAAAGAATGGGGGTGTATGTCAACTCCAAAACACAAATGAAGTCAACAGATGATGTGGAGAGTAATACATATAACATAAATAAAACCACATACAAAGCTACGTAGCTAGTAAGTAGTAACCTCTGCGTAGGGCAAGCACAAAGCGTGCTCTGCTAGTGCCCAGAGGCACGGTTCAGTGACCGTATCCAGTTATGGCCTCAGAATAATATAACACAGTTAATGCAGAGGTCACTGAATAGGGTCTCTGCTAGATGGAAATACAGAGGTTCACTGAGTGGAGTCTCCCAGATAGCAGGCAACAGAGGCACTGTACTTAGTCAGAGTGCTCCTGGCAGTATAAATCAGTGCATAAGATGTTGTCCATAATGAGTGTTGCACAGAGTGATGTTGCCCTAAGTGTGTGTGGGTTACCCCTAATAATGCTAACAATATGGACCGCCCAGATAACACTCGGTTTAAGGAGAATGTCTGTCAGAGGAGCGGCTATAGTATATGCTGCTATCAGGTACAGTGACCTCAAAAAATACCTTCTGACTGACCACCCATAGTATAACTTAGCTTTATGGGGACTGGGGTTGTCCGTGGTCACCAGAACGTGATGACGTCATCACACCGAGCGGACGCCTCCTAGCAGTGGGATGAGACTGCTGCGGCTGCAGCTGCTGACTTAGCAGGCTACAACCCTTCAACTCGGCACCCCGCCCCCTCTGCCTACACTGTAGGATCGTGAGCTGCTGCAACGGACAACCCCAGTCCCCATAAAGCTAAGTTATACTATGGGTGGTCAGTCAGAAGGTATTTTTTGAGGTCACTGTACCTGATAGCAGCATATACTATAGCCGCTCCTCTGACAGACATTCTCCTTAAACCGAGTGTTATCTGGGCGGTCCATATTGTTAGCATTATTAGGGGTAACCCACACACACTTAGGGCAACATCACTCTGTGCAACACTCATTATGGACAACATCTTATGCACTGATTTATACTGCCAGGAGCACTCTGACATAGGGCCTCATGCAGAGAGCAGCGGTAATGTGAATAGCGGCATTTATTGGAGAGAAATGCCTGTAGAACGGCAGGTACTGGCGAGTTTTAAAAAAAGCGCCATTTTTTTTTTTTTTTTTGTGTTTCTCGCCGAGCTACCGGAGAGAACCTAAATTTCCCCTGTTCTAAAAATATCCATATTCAGAAAGGCGCGATCGCCATCTAGTGGCTGATCGCGCCAATAACATGGAGAGAAATTCTCTATTTACCTCCGCCAAAAAAAGTTGGCAGGAGGCTGGCCAGAGGGAGAAGAAAAAAAAAAAACGCGATTTTTTTCCCAACAGTTTCAACAGCGCTCATAGCGCTGGTTGAAACTCTCCATATGCAGAAAGGCAGTTTTATGCCCTTTCTGCATATGGAGAAAAAAACTCTCCAATAAAGCTAAATTTTTTTGAACTCTCCAATTTAATCTAGCGCTGCTCTCTGCATGAGGCCCATAGTACAGTGCCTCTGTTGCCTGCTATCTGGGAGACTCCACTCAGTGAACCTCTGTATTTCCATCTAGCAGAGACCCTATTCAGTGACCTCTGCATTAACTGTGTTATATTATTCTGAGGCCATAACTGGATACGGTCACTGAACCGTGCCTCTGGGCACTAGCAGAGCACGCTTTGTGCTTGCCCTACGCAGAGGTTACTACTCACTAGCCACGTAGTTAATAGCTATGTATGTGGTTTAATTTATGTTATATGTATTACTCTCCACATCATTCGTTGACTTCATTTGTGTTCTGGAGTTGACATACACCCCCATTCCTTATGGTCTATGTATACGGATGTAAGGGCTTTATTACTCACGAACTGTATATGAACCGCCTCTTCAGATCTAGTATCAGCATACTTTTTTCTATAGGTGTGCCGGTTTTTTGATAATAGAATTCCTGCCAACAGGACAGGTTTTCAAGTCTGAAGTTACTTTGTGGCGAGACTTTGCAGTTTTCTGCAGCCCACGCCTTCTTCAGATCTAGTATCAGCATACTTTTTTCTATAGGTGTGCTGGTTTTTGATAATAGAATTCCTGCCAACAGGACAGGTTCTCAAGTCTGAAGTTATTTTGTGGCGAGACTTTGCAGTTTTCGGTAGCCCACACCTAGGTGGTGTATTGTCCCCACTATCTTCCATACACCTATTTAGGAAGATCTTTTCTTGGTTTGTTTTAAGGGACTGGCCGTGGACTACTTCTACCATTTCCCTCTATACAATATGTTCTTACTATTTGGTGATTAAAAGGTTTTTAATGTTATCAACCATATC
The DNA here is from genome assembly GCF_040206685.1 of Ascaphus truei. Lineage (NCBI taxonomy): Eukaryota > Metazoa > Chordata > Amphibia > Anura > Ascaphidae > Ascaphus > Ascaphus truei. The sequence continues at coordinate 43,002,841 of NC_134488.1, read as the reverse complement.
GCTCTGACTTACCTTTCTGAGTGCATTCAAGGAGGAACTTGTCTGTCTGTTTATGTTGGTGTTTTAACTATAAGATTCCAATAATTTATTATGCGACACATTGCTCTTTCTTTTTTTCTTTTATCTTTTGTTAATTTTTTTTACTGAAAGGTAAATAATACATAATAAGCATGTTAATTGTAACAGTGTGTGTAGCATTCTTGTCACATTTTTATAGTACACATTCCTCCCCCAATAATGGTATTGAAAAGCACAAACCAGGATTCTGCTTCGCTACACAATGACGAAATTACGATTGACCTGAACCTACAGTATGAGAGAACAAACGTGTGTGTTCTCACTGCAGTTCTGCTACACTTTGAACAGCATTTTCACCTCTCAGGATTCGGGACGAGAACCAATCCGTGTATTTGAACCTGTTTTATTACATGTTTTGTGTCTCCCGGCAGTGAGTTAATAAAATAGATCCATGTGTATTTAAAAAGGTGTCTTATTGTCGGTCTATGTTTTTCAATGTTTTTACCCAGCCCATTTTAAAGATGAACATTCATTTTTCTCTAGTCCTGGGGGTAGTGTTGCTGATCCAGCCTTGTAATTTCGCCTTCTTAGCAGCTCAAGAGATTATCGCATTTAATAATGCGTTTGTCTATTATATGATCTGTATCTTCAGTGTTTTTGATCGTTCTGAAAATAGCCCAGTTAAGAGTAAGCTCACATTTCCGTTTTCTCATCTCAAAGCAGCAGTTATGGACTTCTTTGCAGAAGTGATACTTTTTCGCACGTTCCCAGAAGTAGTGCAGTAAGTCCGCAGCCGGGCTGAGCACTTTTTGTAGTTTTTTGTTTATTTTTTAGTATACTTACTTTGAGTGTGAGCGATGTTCTGTGCATCAGCTTATATACCATCTCTTGATAAATTGCAGGGATTCATGTTAACGTTTCATGGAATAATTCGTGTCAGGAAGCTCTGCACGCCATTTTTGTAACCCTCCTATTATTTTTGTATAATCTAAATCTTTTCTTGTCCCGTTATATATGGTAGATGCCGAAATCCTTTGCGATAATGGCAAATGTATCAAGTCATCCAAATGGTTTCCAAAATCTAGGTCCGCCAACAACTCTTGCACATAATGCCCTGAGTGCAGATATGCATATAACTGTGTATATTCCAGTTTCTATTCTTCCGGAAGATATTGGAACGTGTGATCCAATTTATTCATGAATTTTCTGATCTGTTTTAGGCCTTTTTTTGCCCACAATTAAAAAGGAAATCCCGCCTTTCCCTCTTGGCAAGCAATATTTCCCACCGAAGGAAGATGCAACGAAAACATTTGATTCAATTCCAATTTTTTCCTGCTACTTTGCCAGGCTTTCTATGTATCGGCGATGAGTGGGTTCTCCTTAATTTCCCTTGGGTACATTCCTGTTCTGTCTCAGTCTGGGCTCAGTTTCTATTTAACTTGCTCAAAGTACTAATTGAATGCAGCGTGGTTATTTGTTAATTAATCACTATCTTCGTTTGGGACCTTATGAAAAAAAAAACCCCTCCTCCTGCTCTTCTACTTCTGTTCACCTAGAACGGATCAATCAACCTCCAAAGGCTAAAACTAGTGAGATATATGGGCTGTGGGTCCCAAGCAAATGGCATTTTGATGGAAAAGTTCTTATTTTTATCAGGATAAAGTCAAATTGCTGATGCCAAAAATCATCGAGACTCAGAAAATCAGGGAGAATGATGGCAGGTCTGCATAGATTTCGGGTTGTCAATCCCATTTATCCTACATTTGGAGGGAGTGTCCTACATTTGTAGACCTGTTAGAAGATCTGAGAGGTCCCACAGAGCTCGACTGTGATGCTCCCAGCTCCAGTGACTCTCTCCCCTTGACCCCCCTGATTTCCGAGATACTTACCTCCGAAGGTGCCCCCACAACCATCCCGATTTCTTTCAATTGCAAAGTGCAACTGAAACACTGGTCCAGTAGTTTAAAAAAGAACAAAATACATCGAGCAAGTTCAACCATTTTTAAAATGTAAATCATGAATGATTTGGAGTAATGATTGATGATTGATGATGGTGATGATGAATCGGGGTGATCTGCCAGTTGACACCTCACTTTCCTATTTTTGGGGGGTTCTTTTCTTTAACTTGATTAAATCATGTTATATACGAGACTGACATCAGATTCATCATGAAGGATTACAATGGATTTTGATTCTCACTCTCTCTCTTTCTTTCCCTCTTTCTCTCTTTCTCTCTCTTTTTCTCATTTTCAACTTTGTCTCAACTCAAGATCTATCTCAACGGGAACCTTTTTGATTGGCACCCTAGGCAAGTACCTGGCCAGCCGCCCCTTACTCCGCCACTGGTTGCAGCAGTAACAGCGGCTGGCACTGGCTTTTCTCTAGAACTCACATTCTCAATCTGCATCTTCACGTTCTCAGTTTCAGTACTACTAAAACTAGTGCTACTACTACTAGTACTAGCCCTAGGAAGACTTGAACTTCCGTTCTCAGTTTAATGATATATCATATATATACCTTACTTATACCTTATATACCTTATGAGATATCATTGGATGATATGACACTGGGGTTTTTTGTTTGCTTTCCTCTGGATCAATAAGGAAAGTATAGATATAGGATAAAGTATCTGTTGTCTAAATTTAGCATAGGTTGAACCTGATGGACGCATGTCTTTTTTCAACCTCACCTACTACGTAACTATGTAACTACGTAACTATGTAACAACTTGTTATTCGATTAAATACTATTGACGGATGTCAAATGCAACACATGTTTGTTTATGAAAGTTTCTGGCGCCCATCCTTGTTATATTTAAGCACCCACGCCCAGCCTGCACCTACCCAGCACACTGAAAAGGCCTGAGAAACTGTGCACTGCCAATGTGTATACAGGCATACTACCTTTTTCCCACTTATCGATGCACGTACTGTACTGCAATCGTCATATATACGTGCATAACTGATGTAAATAACGCATGTGTAACAGGCTCTATAGTCTCCCCGCTTGCGCACAGCTTCGGTACAGGTAGGGAGCCGGTATTGCTGTTCAGGACGTGCTGACAGGCGCATGCGCGAGCTGCTATTTGCCTATTGAGCGATATTTACTTACTCGCGAGTGTACTTAAAGTGAGTGTCCTTAAACCGGGGTATGCCTGTAGTAGAACTGATGGGACCTCCTTTAGAGCCGGGTAAGGAGGGTTACATATACATTATATCCTAGTAATAATTTATATATATATATATATATACATATACATACAGGGCCCGACAAACTGGGCAAAACCCCACTCGCATCCCCCCAAAAGTCAGTGGCTCACCCCCCCTCACGACACTTACCTGAGGTGGGTGGGGTACAGCGGCGGGGTCCGACGGCATGGTGTGGCCTTCTCTGTCTTCTCCCCTGCAAATTCATCTTTTCCCCCTGCAGCTCCAGTTAAAATGGCCATGCGGCATCAAATGACGCCGGACTGCCATGGCAATGGGACACGGTGACATCATGATCATCATGACAACATGATGTCGCGTATCGTGGCAGGCTCCATGTGATGTCACGACGTCACGTAGCGTCCCATTGCCACGGCAATGCGGCATCATTTGTCGAGCCCTGTATATATATAGAGAGAGAGAGAGCGCGAGATGAGAGAGAGAGACTGGAAGAATATACATCACTCTCTCGCAGTATTCCTCCTATGCTGTTGCTGGAACTGGCACTCGGTCTGTGGTTGGCCTGGCACACTGGGTGCAAAGTAGAGACTGGCAAAACTGTCAAAATTCCATTCCCGATTTCATGCTTGACAATCCAGGGGGATTCATTCAAATTCGACATTCACTGGAATTCGGATTTGACAGTCCACACACGGATTCTGAATCTGTCGGTGACGCATGCACGCTAATTTATTTAGCAGTTGCCAGTTGTATATATATATCCCATCAAGCGTCCCTCCAAATAAATTAGGGAGACATGCCTAAAACAGTTCTTTGTACCTGGATTGAAAATATCTGTATTAAACCTTTGCAAAGGGATTTAATAGGATTAAAAGGATTTAATGCCCCGTGTACATTCTATATAAATGAGATTGCACAGATCTGGTCTAATAAGATGAAAATGTATAACATCCAGATAGTATCAAGAACATTCGTCTACAAATAAAAATAGTGCTTTCTAGTCAAACCGCAGTTATAACTGTGTAATCCCAAGAGCAGCAGAGGTGGCATCCATTTTCTTCTAACCCAGTACAGTGAGGTTGCCCATGTTCTGTTACATTTTTATTTAATGCCACCTGGCCTCAGTAACTCATAGCCCTCAGTACATATTATTACTTTGTGCTTGAAGTACTCTCAAAGATACAAATACAATCAACACAATAGATATCCCTTTGAGGTATGCTGTTAGCAGGCATTGTTCACTGCAACCCATCAGCTGGTTTAGCTCACACTGCTAGAGCTGCTGTTCTGAGTAACAGAGGTTGTGTGGGTTTAACTTCTGATCCTGTTGGGTCTGACACCATACCCCATTCCTAAGGAGGCTTAGACTTGTCAACCCCAATAACACTTTGTGTGCTTGGGAAGCAAGCGGAATCACTTCCTGCAGTTTGTAGAGTTTAATTTATTGTAAAATAAAGTATTTCAATTCAGTATGTGTCTGGCAAAGTGAATATTTGTGCCCCTGTTCAGTTAAACCGTAGGCATTTTTGTGCATATCTGTCATGCAGCACCAACATGAGTGCATATACCTGTAGTAGCTCCCTCCTCTGGGTTCCATTAAAAACAGACAACTTCCACTTCCTGGTTGACAGTTTAATGTTCCATGTGGAGCACACCTGGGATACCTGTGAGATATTATAATAGCTGGATTAGCTACATGTGTGAGCAGTGTCACACCCAAAGTGTCACATATACAGTGTCTGTGGAGTTAATTTTGGAGTTGAAATTGGAGGTGAACAATACAAGATGAACTTGACTCTGCACTTCAACAACAACAGCAACTCTGCAGCTGTGTGAACTAGATGCTCTGATAATTTGTACTCTTCCTATCCTTCAATACCTGGGAAGTATCTCCTCCTGTATCTCACTATGCTCTCCCTAATACTTTTTCTATTTCCTGTTTCCTCACTCCTTTGTAAACGTTTCTGTTCTGTCCAACTTCCTCACTCCCCTCCTATCCACATTTCTTCATCTCTCCTCCCCTCCACCTATGCCTGTGCTTATACACTGCACCCTTATCTATATACCTCTATCCCAACAACTTCCTTTCCCCTCAATAAAAAGCACCACCACAAACCCTTTATTCACACTCTCTATCTATCTACTTCTTCCTGCTGCTGGGGATATCTCTCCTAATCCTGGACCCAGTCATATACCCACCTGCTCTCACCCATGCCTCCCTGCCATCTCTTCCCTTGCTAATTGTGTTAATACTGACTAACTTTTAAAACTCGACTCACATATCAGGCATCCCAACTGCCGGGACTCATTGCTATTGTCTCACACCCACAGTCACTCCTACCAAGCATTGTGACCAAGCACTGCCATCTACTGCACTGATTCCCTCACCTGCTGTAAATCTCCCAACATACCACTTAGATTGTAAGATCATCGGGGCAGGGATTTCCTTTACAATTGTCTGATTTTGTTGCACTTATTGTATTATTATAATTCCCTGTACTGTATTTTTTGTGAAGCGCTGAGTACTCTGTGGGTACTATATAAATAAAGACATACATACAATACATACAATACATACAATACATTCATACAATTCATACATACAGGGAGCAGCTCAAAAGTAGAATGTGAAAGGATTACTCCCTATCAGCTGGTTCCGCTCTCACTGCTAGCTAAGCAGCGGCTGTGGGTTCTGCACCTGTTGGATCTGAAATGATTCCAGTCATTAGGTTGGTGCCTTAAGCTTTTTATGAACTCTATGTAGTTGGTATGGAAATCCTTTTAGGAAGTGTGGAACGGGACTCATTGAAATATACTTTGCATATCATTAGCATATCACCCAGGGGTGCTCCTTCTTCAGCAGAGGCATGTCGCCCTAATTTATTTGGTGGGATGTTTGGGAGGGATCTCCCCGCCTCTCCCAGACAGGGAGTAGACAGCGGTCAGTCCAGTGCTATGGCCAACGCCAGTTCTCAAGGGCCACCAACAGGACTGGTGTTGGCCACACCTGGAGGTAGAGAAGTACCTTTCGTTACTTACAGTACTTTATGTGAATCCTGAATGATGCTGCTTTATTCAGAGTAGGAGATATTAACTCTGCAGCTGGGGCCACGTATTGCTAAGGCCGCGCTTATAGTGCCGTCGACGGCGACAGCAACGCGACATCGCATGAAAACAAATGTCATATGCACTTATAGTAGGACCGACGGGACGGCGCGACGGCTTGGTCGTGATCGCTGGAAGTCCGTTCAATTTGATTTTTCCAGTGACCGCAGCTGACGTCAGCGTTGCTGTCGCATCACTGTCGCAGGCACTATAAACGTGGTCTAATTCTGTAAGTGTCCGTACACCTATTCTGTACATATGTATTATATGCGGGGGAATCTAACACATGGGGGTTAGGGGGCGTGTGCTGAACATACAGACACAACGTTATTGTGGGTAAAAGGAAAGTGACAAAAACCTTCCACCGTACAAGGTGCAGCGAAGACAAATGATCATTAGTGAATTTACATATGTTCCTCATGTCGCACAGTGGCTAAACTGCAGAGAGGGATTCTGGGTAATTACATGCAAATGGTCACACTGAGTTTGTCACCTTTTGCTTCCAATCTGTTTTAAACAGGGATATTTCAAACCTAGAGCTTTGCCTGCTGCATTACACAGCTCAATGTCAGTCTGCAACTACTGAATTCTGTATTATATGTGCCCAACTCTTAGCACAGCCTAATCTCTAACTTTTCTTAACATGGAGAAGAAAATAAATATATATACAGTATGTCTTTGTTGATATCTATATAAAGTAAAAGGTCCAGGGAGTGTATATGGTGATGGTGAATATTGTGAGTGAATTTTAAATTATACGAATTTTGATTAATAAAATAAAAAAAAAGCATAAAGTGTCACTAAATCCCCATCCCAAATCAAAATCAAATCATCGATGAAGTGTTTATAAAAAGTGATGTGTTTTCTAAAAGGATTAAGACCACCAAAAATAAACATAGATTCCCACCACCCCATAAATAAATTAGCATAAGACGGTGCAAAACTTGTGCCCATAGCTGTGCCTTGTAGTTGTAAATAAAACTTGTGATCAAAAAGAATGTAATTTTGAGTGAGTTAAAATTCTATTGCATCCCAAATAAACGTGGTGTTAAATTCATTGCTACCTGGACCCTGTAGAAAATGACGAACAGCCGCCAATCCCTGGTCATGATCGATAGCTGAGTACAAGGAGGTCACATCCATGGTAACCCAGATAGATTGTGACCCTCATTTGATATTTTTAAGGTGAGTGATGAGATCACTCAAATCCAAAATTAATGATGAAAGATCTCTACAAACGGTTGTAGATATCTATCAATATATTTTGATAGACCATCTCTCAAAGATCCAATAGACGAAATGATTGGCCTCCCCGGAGGGTCGACCAATGTCTTATGGATCTTTGGGAGATGGTAAAAAGCAGGAATAACAGAACATGGATTAACCAAAAATCTTATTTCATATTTATTCAACACATTGGTCACTTTACCCAGTTCGATCAAGTCTAGAAAGGCCCTGAAAAGGCATCTGTGGGGTCACCTGGTAGTTCAAAGTAGGTGGTAGGGTCCCCAAGTTTGCGGTAGGCCTCCTTGAGGTAGCTAGCCCTACTCTGAACCACCACCGCCCCACCTTTATCCGCATTTTTAATTACTAATGATGTATTGCTTTGTAATGATTTCATCGCTTGTCTTTCATTGACACTAAGATTATCCCTATGGGGATATTTAAATGAAAAGCCCGCCGCCAAGAGTCGTAGATCTCTAATCACTAGATTTTCAAAGGTAGATAAATAATGACTCTTGGCGTATTGGGGGTAGAAGACAGACTTCCCTTTCAGGTCAGATTGCCAGACACTAAAATCTGGTATATTAGTTGATTGTGAACTCTCTTCATGTTCACCCAAGAGATCATTAAGATCTTTCAAATCTTGTATATCACAGACGACAGAGAAGCCCAATGTTACATCCAACATGACAGAAACACACAGTAAAATACTTATATATTCTCTTGAAATAGGGTCATTTAGTTTAACCCTTTGGCCAAAGCGTTGTAAGCTTGCGAGCCACGACAAGGCAGACACCCGTTCGCAAGTCCTAACACTACCAGATAAAATACTAATATACCTCTATTAGGATTAAAATTCTCATTTACCTCTATTAGGAGGGAGAAAGACCACAGTGGGTCTATATCCAGCAGAATGAAAGGACCTGCAAACTAGGGAAGTGGGGAGGGGCGGGCTTAAAACCTGGGAAGGAGGAGCCACTAACCACAAGCACCTAAAACAGCTGAGAATAGGTTAACAAAACACAGAACCCCAGCAAGCTCTTTTTGGGAACCCCTGAGCTCCCACAAATATATATATGTGCCAAAATGGAGTGCTATTGAGCGTGGCATATGTATACAACAGACGACAGAGAAGCCCAATGCTACATCCAACATGACAGAAACACACAGTAAAATACTTATATTTTCTCTTGAAATAGGGTCATTTAGTTTAACCCTTTGGCCAAAGCGTTGTAAGCTTGCGAACCACGACAAGGCAGACACCCGTTTGCAAGTCCTATAGCACTCCATTTTGACACATATACATATATATTTTTTGTGGGGGCTCAGGGGTTCCCAAAAAGAGCTTGCTGGGGTTCTGTGTTTTGTTAAATCTTGTATATCACAAGCATCCCTGAAATAGGAAATTCCATCTCCCCCCCCCCCCCCCCAAATTATTAGAGGTTCCCCCATTCGTATTATTTTCTTTGTTTCAAATGTTTTATTGTTTTTTGTCAAGAGATATACAGCATACAATAGACAAAGCTTTTGGGAAAGCGGGTCATGGAATCCTCTATGTGAGCAGATAGGCGGAAAACAAATACATATCCATACATATTAATGTATAATCTTATACATAGCCTATCCTTTATTTATACCAAGATTCCCTTTCAATTTCTTTATGGGGAAGCAGCCGCTTCCTTGGATATCTCTTTAAGAATAGTAAAAGAATAGGAGAGAGAAAGAGGGGGAAGAGAAAAAGAGGGAAAGGGAGGGCATTCGTATTATTTTCTATGGAGAGATTTTCTTCCTCATCAGACATTATGTGGATGAGTTTGTCGTCCTTTCCCCTCCATCCGATATATCTGGTTTCCTCTGGGGAAAAAAAGCCTTCAAGGTTAATTTGCGGACACATTTTTGAACATCAATTGCTGTGTTAAATAAGTCCAAATCCATGGCCGGAGCAAATTTTAACCCTTTATTTAATAGTGATATTTCTGAATCGGAAAGTTCTTGTCCTGAGATATTGATAACGGGTGAAACGTCCTCTATGATTGGGTTTTCCTCTTCTTTGGGATCCTGTCTCCATCTTTTCTTCTTTCCCCTCCTGGTTCTTTTTGATTTTTTTGAAAAAGAGGGAAGATTTTTTGTTGCCGTTTCCCAAATTTTTGTTTTTTTGAAGAGGAAGGAGCCTCTTGAAAGGATCTGTAACCCCCTGTCACTGCACTCTGTCTAGAGCCTGAAGTCGGAGGATGGGCCTGATATCCTGACTAATCTGTCAGAAAATGAATCAGAGTGAGAAAAGTTCCCCACATCAGAGATGTCTGAGTCCCCCCCACTGGGTTGTTCATTATTTCTTGTTTTTAGTATATCGATTTACGTGGTGTTGATCTTAATTAATTTTTCCTTCCTGGCTTTTTTGGGAACCTTGACTAGTACGTTCTCTAACGGGAAGAATCCGCTGCCAACTATAAATCTGTTTCTTCTCATAATCAACGCGGTCACTGTTGTATTTGCTTTGTTTTTTAGCCATAAATTATTTCTCAATATTATCAATTGTGGTAGACAACATTGTGTCAAGCTCTTAACCCCCTCCATCTCCTGGAACTGTTCTAACTGTGGTTGTAATTCTTTTACTTGTACTTGCAATATTTGTCTTTCCTTGACTTTCTGTTCCACAATTAGCTTCATTAGTTTGAACGAGCAATGAACTAAAGTTGCAATCCATTGCTGTTCAAAGGTGGGTGCTGGTAATGCAATGATGGGGGCACCAGGAACTTTATTCATACAATATGTACGGTCTGATTTCTCCACTCTTTGTATCGTTTATTTTCTCTTCCCCAGCTGGCCCTGATCTTGAGCATTAGGGAGGTGCAGAGGCTTTACTCATCCTGGGTTACCTAACCGATCCCTTTCCTGCATAGTGACTGTAGTTCTCCATCCCCTGGAGAACTCTTATAGGCCTAACTCACTCCTCTCGTTCTCGGTATCCCTGTCTCGGTTAATGAATGCCAACTCATTGGCTTCTGGGTTGGAGTTAGCTATGGACCCTCTGGTTGGATGGAATCTGCTATGCCTTGGGGTACAGCTCAGGCAACCCCTTCTAGGCATAGGCTTCCTCCATGTGACCCAAGAAAGTAGGGATGAGCCATTTCTATGGACCGTAGCTGGTAAGGGCATTAACCCTTACTACAAAACAAGAAAGGGTATACCTGCCCTATTAAAGACTCATCTAGACACTAACTTATTTACACTATACACAATGAGGCCCTTCCACAGTGACTCCTCTATGGAGTGACTCCTCTCCTTCCAGATCCTTCTCCTTTACTATACACTGTATATATATAATACTGTTGCATCACAGTCACCAGGCAGAACTGGGCGGGGCTTACCCTCTATGGTCATAGTAATCCCAAGGGCGGCTGCACATATATATTTCTAAAATCTGCTTTATAACTCAGTCCTGCTCGCTGTAAACCATGCAATAGATATGAGCCCCAATGAAAGCCGTATATAGAGTATATTCAGCAGTATTTGTGCATGTTGCTGCAAGTTATATGGAACTGAATCTGTTATATTAAAAGGCTACAACTGTCTTTCTTTGTAGCATTCAACAGAGAAGGTGCCATGCTCTTGTCTAAACCAACAAGGCCGCCATCTGCAACACAATGGCATTGGCTGCACCCAGCAGCAGCCTGGACCTGCAGCAGGACAACGGATCATGTGTTCGTAACCACATCAATGACAGCCGGCTGAAGGTGGATGACCCTCGGGCGAGGAGGAACTCCATCCCACCAGTGCAGACTCCCACCGCCAAGCACATGCTGGCTTATCTGCCCCGAGGCCCCACGGACACCAGCAGATATGGGACCTTCCCACAAAAGGTGAGGTTGACGCAGGCCCACATCCACAAACCCCCTTCTCTTGTGTGATGTTAACCTAACTTAATGTTACGTTAAGACTAATATCGTGTTTACAAAGGACAGCAACATCACTTTAAGCCGGGGGGGGGGGGATTACGGTGGAGGGGGGGGGGGTCAGCTCCAGTCCTCAAGCCCCCCCACCAACCGGTCAGGTTTTAGGGATATCCCTGCTTCAGCACAGGTGGCTCTATCATTGAGCCATCTGTGCTGAAGATGGAACTGATTGAGCCACCTGTGCTGAAACAGGGACTGATTGAGCCACTTGTGCTGAAGCAGGGACTTATTGAGCCCCCTGTGCTGAAGCTGGGATATCCTTAAAACCTAACCTGTTGGGGGGGCTTGTGGACTGGAGTTGAGCACCAGTGCGTTAAACCATGGACATTAATGTAAATGACATTCAAACGATATACAAATGAGGCAATATCATAGCAGTGCATATCCACTAATGACTGTTAATGTTAAAGTGTGGCTAAAAGCATCACTACAGGCGGCATTGTTTGTTTTGTAATTTTTTTTATTTATAGGATTGAAGCAGGGGGTCTCCGGAGCTCAACTGTGTTAATTTCAGCTCCGGAGACCCGGTGCTTCCAGAGAAACTTACCGACATAGGGGGCGCCAGTATGTCTGCCGGTAGCAGCTCCGACGGGGCAGGTTGGGGCTAAATTAATGGGGGGCTTTAAATGTCCCGGGTTTTGCGGGCCAATAGGAGACCATGGAGTCATCCCTTGCAGGTTCCTATAGGGCCACAAGATGAGGCACATTGAAACAGCAGAGAGATACCGGCACCCCTTACGGAGCTCAGTATCTCGGTATACAGGGGCTCTCCCGAGCTGAAATTAACATAGAGACCCCCTACTTCGATCCTATAAATAAAATACAAAAATAAACTAAATAAATAATGCAACCTACTGTATAGTGATGTTTTAAAGCTGCATTTCAAGCAATATCCTAAATGTGTTATTTTTCTGCACTATGAGGAAAATACTTGTTGCATTTAAAGAATTTTTTTTTTTTTTAAAACACTTTTAATGTATTATAATGGGACAAGCAGTTTTGTTTCTATAGAAAGTGCATACAAAGGAAACTTATCAAAATGTGGCGCTCTAAGTAATCAGATATAACCAATAATATTATAAATAGTACAGTGATACTTATACAAATATACGATGCAGCTGTGACCCAGTTGAGGTTTGCTCAGTCAATCCTCATATAGAATAGTAGCGATGAAATGTCCGGGAAGCGCAATATATGTAAAAAAGAATGAAATACAATGGTGATAGTGCAATATTGTTAAGGTGAAATGGATAATCTCAAATACAGATGACACTGCTCTCAATATATACTCACAAACGTGTGAGGTTATTCAGGCACATAAAGGTATCTTTTAAGGTATTGTTGTTAGTCCTTCAGTCATCAGGAGATACAGCAGTCAATGCAGCCCCATACAGATGTACTCCCAGGAACCTTAATCAAAGATACGACTGGACATAGTGCAGACTGTATGTATCATTTATGAAGGTAAGTTAAACAAGTTTACACTCACATGGTTTCAAATAAGGATAAGCATTTAGATCTCAATGGATCTCTCCGGCCGGGTGAATGGTGTTTCAGCTCCCCCTCTCTCGTGGCGTGCGTTCCACCGGTGCGTTCCAAACACCGGAAGTGATGTCATCCGCCGCGTCCACTTCCTGGGGTTCCGGCCGTCTCAGGGATAGAGCGTCACTCTACGCGTTTCACCACATAGACTCCTGATGAAACCTATGTGGTGAAACGCGTAGAGTGACGCTCTATCCCTGAGACGGCCGGAACCCCAGGAAGTGGACGCGGCGGATGACATCACTTCCGGTGTTTGGAACGCACCGGTGGAACGCACGCCACGAGAGAGGGGGAGCTGAAACACCATTCACCCGGCCGGAGAGATCCATTGAGATCTAAATGCTTATCCTTATTTGAAACCATGTGAGTGTAAACTTGTTTGACTTACCTTCATAAATGATACATACAGTCTGCACTATGTCCAGTCGTATCTTTGATTAAGGTTCCTGGGAGTACATCTGTATGGGGCTGCATTGACTGCTGTATCTCCTGATGACTGAAGGACTAACAACAATACCTTAAAAGATACCTTTATGTGCCTGAATAACCTCACACGTTTGTGAGTATATATTGAGAGCAGTGTCATCTGTATTTGAGATTATCCATTTCACCTTAACAATATTGCACTATCACCATTGTATTTCATTCTTTTTTACATATATTGCGCTTCCCGGACATTTCATCGCTTGTTTCTATAGAAACCATTCACAAAGTCACATCCCCTTCCTCTTCTGAGACAGGCTCTAGCTCTTAAGCCCTGCTCTCTCACTAGCATTGCACCATTTGTATCTAGTGACTGTCTGGTCACATGATCTTCCATCTTGGGTTGTCTTCTGCAGCCCTAACAGTGATACAGTGTAATGAACCCTGAGCCGAATCGTCAGCGATTGATTACAGGAGAACGGATCGTTCGGCAACTTAGCTACTCACTTGTCAGTGTGCAGATTGTATTGCTGCACATATTCAATGAAAATAATAATAATAATTTAAACGGCAGCTTGAACGGCAGCTTGAATGCTATGTTACAATCAGTTTATCCGCAGAGAAATAGAAACTGTTTACAGGGTCAGAGACAAAATGATATGGGTCAGGAAGGCTAAGGTGGCCACGCAGCAGGGCTGGGCAACTCCAGTCCTCAAGGGTTACCAACAAGCCATGTATTGGGGATATCCCTGCTTCAGGCAGCTCAATCAGTCTTTGACTGAGCCACTGATTAAGCCAACTGTGCTGAAGCAGGGATATCCTTAAAACCTGACCTGTTGGTTGCTCTTGAGGACTGGAGTTGGCCACTCCTGACAGGCTATGAGGAAGGTGCTGTATGGGTCTCTAAGACTGTATTGTTTTTTTAGGGAACTTTTTAATGTGTGATGGGGAGGGGAGAGTAATCTATGGTAGTTATATTTGACTGTCCATGCTTTTTTGCAGCCTGAAACGATGGTTGTGTCGGTCACTTCCTGTGACGATTATCATCAGAAAGTGGAATTTACTGCCCCGAAAAAAGGAGGCATCATCTCCAACTTCATCCCCCTGTCTTATACAAACAATGCCAGGGAAGCTCGTCAAAGGAGATTTAGTGCCGTGGACCCTACTGGAGATGCCCCCCAGCCTCCTGCCAAGCATAGGCCTAGTGTGTCTATTAACACTGAAGACTTACCCCATTACCAACGAGCTTCCAAGCAGGAGGCGCAGCTTCGGGATATAAATACTAAGTGGTACCCGAGACATGCCCTCAGTGTCCCGAATATTCCCATGCGTAGCAAGACTCCCACCCGCAGTGTGGTCTCCGCTCCTGTCACCACCAAATCTCACCGGATGCGTTGTAAGCTCATGTACGATGACCGGCAGCTCTTCAACATCACAAAACGTCAGAAGCGCCAGAGATATGTCACCAAGGATGGAAAGTGCAGGGTCAACCTCGGACATATCGGACAGAATAAGAGATTTCTGTCGGACATTTTCACCACCATCGTGGACCTGAAGTACCGCTGGTTCATCTTTGTCTTCATGTTGTGTTATATTGTCACCTGGGTCGCGTTCGCGGTTATTTATTTCTTGGACGCCTTTCTTAGAGATGACGTGAACCACATTGGGAATCCTGAGTGGAAGCCTTGTATTGACAATGTAGACTCCTTCCTTTCTGCCTTACTGTTCTCTGTGGAAAGTCAAAGGACCATTGGCTATGGCACCAGGATGGTGACCGCCAATTGCCCCGAGGGTGTAATATTGCTCATGGCGCAGTCAATATTAGGGTCAATGATCGACGCACTCATGGTGGGCTGCATGTTTGTAAAGATTTCTCGGCCGAAAAAAAGGGCCGAAACGTTGATCTTTAGCAAGAAGTGTGTGGTGTCCCACAGGGATGAGAAGCTGTGTTTGATGTTCAGGATTGGAGATCTAAGGGACAGCCACATGGTAGATGCCAAGATAAGAGCCAAGCTGATCAAATCCCGGCAGACGAGAGAAGGGGAGTTTATTCCCTTGGAACAATCAGAGATCAACCTAGGTTACGATACGGGAGAAGACCGTCTCTTCCTGGTGGAACCACAGATCATCTGCCATTTCATCAACGACCATAGCCCTTTCTGGGAAATGACGGCAGAGTCATTGAAAAGGGAGCAGTTTGAGATCATTGTGATACTGGAGGGTATTGTGGAAGCCACAGGTGAGAAAGAGATAGGGGTCACCATGGTTATTCATTTGGGGGTTATTTACTAAAGTCAGGGGCAAAAGCTGGGGCAAATCCAGTGCAAAAGAATTGCCCCACATTTATCAACAGGAAAAAATTAAATTGCTTTCAATGGGATGATTCCTTTTCTTAGATAAATGTGGCAGACTTTAGTTAATAGACCCTTTGTAGCTAAACATCTATCAGAGTTTACCATGCATTTCCTGCCCCTTGAGCATTCAAGGGGTTAATATAAATGCAGTGAATGGATAGGCAGTGTCAAGTGTTAAACATGTTTATATGCACTGAATGAGTCTGAGGGAAGCACCTTTTGCTCATAGATGTACAGCAAATACAAATATCACTTGTGAGCATATTCACATGTATCAAACAAGTCTGCCACCCTGCTCTTCCCCATTATCTCTGCAGCCAGGGATTATAGTATGTGAAAATTGCTCTGAGTGTGATTAAAAGACAGTGTATGTGAGTAGTGCGTGGGGTTGTCAATTCCAGTCCTCAAGACCCCCCAGCTGGTCAGGTTTTCAGGATATCCCTGCTTCAGCACAGGTGGCTCAATCAGTGGCTCAGTCAAAGACTGAGCCATTGATTGAGCCACCTGTGCTGAAGCAGGGATATCTGAAAATCAGACCAGTTGTGGTCTTGAGCTAGGGCGTAGCTCGCGCTGGCACATTGCGGGACCTGAAATGCAGGGTGCGGGCCCCGAGATGCAGGGTGCGGGCCCCTCCTCTGCAGGTGGGTAGGGCCTGGGTCAAGGCCCTGAGATGTAGTAGTTAGGACAGAAGGGGAATCCCTTCCTCTGCAGAGCCTCCAAAGGTGGGCGGGGCCTAGGTCAGTAGGGCGGGGCTGCAGTCTGAGAGACAGGCTGGGAAAGGTCAGAGGGAGGGAAGGGGCGGGGCCTCAGTCAGTGGGCGGGGCTGCAGCCGGACAGGATGGAAAAGGTGAGAGGGAGGGAAGGGGCGGGGTCTCAGTCAGTGGGCGGGGCTGCAGTCTGAGAGACAGGCTGGAAAAGGTGAGAGGGATGGGAAGGGGTGGGGCCTCGGTCAGTGGGAGGGGCTGGGAAAGGTGAGAGGGAGGGGAAGGGGCAGGGTTTCAGTCAGTGGGCGGGGCTGCAGCCTGAGAGACAGGCTGGGAAAGGTGAGAGGGAGGGGAAGGGGTGGGGCCTCGGTCAGTGGGAGGGGCTGGGAAAGGTGAGAGGGAGGGGAAGGGTTAAATCACAGGGGTAAAAAGAGACATGAAAGGGAAAGGATACAGGAAGGAAGAGACAGAGAAAATGACGTACAAGAGAGAAATACATAAGAGGGAAAAGAAAAACATGAGAGAGAGAGCGAGAGAGAGACAGAGCAAAGAGAGGGAGAGAGAGAGAGAGAGAGCAGAGAGGGAGAGAGAGAGAGCAAAGAGAGCGCAAAAAAAGAGAGTAGAGAGAGTGAGAAAGCAGAGAGAGAGAGAGACAGACATGAGGGGGCCCTGACATT
This sequence comes from Ascaphus truei, assembly GCF_040206685.1. NCBI lineage: Eukaryota > Metazoa > Chordata > Amphibia > Anura > Ascaphidae > Ascaphus > Ascaphus truei. The sequence continues at coordinate 42,985,671 of NC_134488.1, read as the reverse complement.
TTTTTTTGCCCAGGGGCCACACATGTCTAGCTGCGCCACTATTAGAATAAATAATTAATTGTAAACTGCATACAAATAATCTGTATTTTCAAACTAGAATCGTTTTTTTTCCGTTTAATTTGAGGTTGAGGTAATAAGAGCGTCACTCACTGAAAATTAGTGAGAGCTAAAGAGGAGTCTTCTAACAAATCAACAAGGCTTTGGGAAAATAAACTTTTGGGCCAAAAGGCTGGCAAAATAACTATTATTTATGGCCAAGCTTACATGGGGGAGGGGGGGGGGCATTATGTTGATATTGGTAAGAGATAATGGTATTAAATAGATTGGTACCTATTCTGCTGACATGTATCGTATCCTTCCTCTTCTATGGCTCCTGCGGCTGATCTGCTTCTGCGCTGCAGGACTTTTCTTGATGTCTGGAAGCAGTAATAGTTTGACTTCTGACTGGAGGGCACTAACAGCCAGGTTATATACTCATTGGCAAGGCATGGCACCAAGGGCGTGGCATGCCCCATAAGAATGGCACCAAGGGCGTGGCATGCCCCATAAGAATGGCACCAAGGGCGTGGCATGCCCCATAAGAATGGCACCAAGGGCGTGGCATGCCCCATAAGAATGGCACCAAGGGTGTGGCATGTCCCATATGAATGGCATCAAGGGCGTGGCATGCCCCAGTATGGCACCAAGGGCGTGGCATGCCCCAGTATGGCACCAAGGGGGTGGCATGCCCCTAAGCACGATTTCTGCTTCTTCCTTTTGATTTTTGCGCGTTTCATTCCAACTTCTTTATCTAGCTGTTCAGGTTTCCACTGATGCCCATCAGTGTAGCAGCAGTGTCACCGCACACCAAGCAACGTGGCAGCAGGAACGAGCTGTTAGGGTCCATTCCAACACTGTATTAATGGCGCTTGCGTCTACGTCCTACGGAGATAAATGAAAAAATACAGATTTATACCATAAGCAAGAAGCCGGGCAGAGCTTATATTTTATCTTTCTTGGAATTGCTCACGGATTCATCTCTCCCATTCCTGTTCTTTTACTTCTATTACTAGGTCTGCACCATCCTATACCGCTCCTGAGCTCCCCACAGTCACTCAGAGGAGAAAGTATTTATTACGATCACAGTGGGATTGTGGGATTCACTCCTGGGACGTCTGTCTGAGCTAGCCACAGCAGCCAGACATTTTGGAACTTAGCGCCAGTATTATTAACCAAACTTGTTCACTTTTCCATCTGGCAGACAAACCAAATTCTGTTTCTGATTTTAGAAATGGACGGAATTTCTTTCTGTTCCCACAATGCTGCGATCTCGCACCTCTCTGCCATTGCAAAGTGAGCAACTAATGTACTTTCGGCTCTGGTTACACCCTGTGTTGGCTTGTGTAGCACCCTGCTGTATATTTCTCTGGCCTGGCATGTCAGTCCTGGTAACAGCAGGCAGTGCCAGGGTTAATCCATCATAAGGCTGTACATGTAGTATCACACCCACAGTTATTGTTATATTGTTGCACTTTCAGGCACATGTTTGGGTCTGGAAGATGCTGGAGTCACATGTCAGGGTGAGCTAGATCTGCCCAGTTACTGGGGGAGGGAAGGTTGACCACTCCCCAGGTATAAAGATGTGGCTCCATCTTTAATATATAAAATCGAAAGGTTAGTGCTAGCTGCGGTGAATCTGATTGGTCCTCAGCCTCTGGCCAATCAGATTGGTGGCTCTGACGTCACCCAACTGACACTCTCTTCCCCCTCAGCCACACTCTCACACTCTCACTCTCTCTCTCCTTCTTCCCCCCATCACACTCACCCTCACGTGCGCCGCCCTGCACCGGCTCACGGACGGAGGGGAAGCGCGGCGCGGCCCTCCTGCCCCAGACGCCAATGCTCACTTCCCTCCCTCCCCGGCGCTCACTTCCCTCCCCGGCGCTCACTTCCCTCCCCGGCGCTTACTTCCCTCCCTCCCCGGCAGGGGGACAGGCAGTGGGCAGGCAGCCTTCCTCCTGCAGCTGCCTCGCGGTGCCAAGTGGGGGTAAGATGGAGGCGCCCAGAAGGACCCCCTTCCTCCTGCAGCTGCCTTGCGGCGCTGAGTGGCTAAGATGGCGGCGCCTGGAAGGACCCCCTTCCTCCTGCACCTGCCTCGCGGCGCCGAATGGGTAAGATGGCGGCGCACAGCGGACAGGCGGGGGGTGGTATTCAGTCAGGAGAGAGGGGGGGGGAGTCAGTCAGGAGAGGGGGGGAGAGAGGGAGTCAGGAGAGGGGGGGGAGAGAGGGAGTCAGGAGAGGGGGGAAGAGAGGGAGTCAGGAGAGAGGGGGGGGAGGGAGTCAGGAGAGAGGGGGGGAGGGAGTCAGGAGAGAGGGGGGGGAGTCAGGAGAGAGGGGGGAGGGAGTCAGGAGAGAGGGGGGGGAGGGAGTCAGGAGAGAGGGGGGGGGGGAGGGAGTCAGGAGAGAGGGGGGGAGGGAGTCAGGAGAGAAGGGGGGGAAGCCTCAACAGCTGTGAAGAGGGGGGGGAAGGGAGTTGAGAGGGAGTATGGGGGAGCCAGAACATTACATCACAGGCAACGCCGGGTATATCAGCTAGTCTAAAATATAGTCAGTCTAGAGGGAGAGGAGGAGACCCCAGGAAAAGCAGACCCCAGAGGAAGGGGTGAGTCAGTGCCCCTTAGGGGGTGAAGAGTCGAGTATATTGATCTAGGGGGAGAGGGACTCCAGAGGAGCTTCCTATATCAGGAGATACATGTACCTCCATATAGAGGTACTCCAGGGAATGCACATCTAGCAGCACAAGCAGGTATAAAGAAATGGAAAGCCCTCCTCCTTATTGCAACAGACAGGGATGAGTTTCCTGAAATGCAGGGTCCTTGAGCTAGGGACCAAGAGAGGCTGCTCTTGTGTGGGAGGCGATGACTCCATACACCACGGTCAATGAAAGGCGTGAGGTTCTAGTTCTATATTGCCTGCATGGAACTCCTGTCTGGAGGAGGAGAAGGTTACCATGGCGGAATGCTCTATTCACTATGTCACTAAAACCTGTCCTGATAATGCTGCTGTATGCTGTTCTATGACATAATGCTCTGTTCACTGAAATCTGCGTATGGACGCTAAGGAATTGTTGTGCATAATAAATACCACCAAGTTGAAAAGTTCCTGGCGCCCCTTTTCCATGTTTCCTGCACCTGCACTCCACTCCATTACAGCCTTGGCCAAAATCCTCGGTAACCAATCTTTAATTTGCTCCCACATGGGCACAACCACAGCATATGTAACAAGTCTGCTTGTTCTCCACATTGTTTTGGGCACCATGGGGAATAACCTGGAACCAATGTTGATAATTTTAGTGGGGTGAGATACCATCTCATTATAACCTTATATGCCTTAGTTCTCTTTAACATAGTGCAGATTAAACTCTTAGCAGTCATAATAAAGATCTCGTCCCACTCCAGCACTTCACCTAAATCTTCTTCTCATTGGACATGTAGTGTAGTTTTCGAGAGTATGCAGGACCAGAACACACTGAGATGTATGAGAACATTTGAGATAAAGTCCACTCGTGTCTGATTCTAATATACAGAGCTTTTCAAAATTTGTTAATGGTGGGCGGGATGTGAATTTGTTATAAAATGCTCGGATCTGGAGGTATTTAAAAAATTCTGCATGGGGGATGTCTTTTTCTGACTGAATTTGTTGAAATGTTTTAATATTTTTCCTGGCCTCCAGATCTGAGTCTAATAAACCCTTTCTGTTTCCAGATTACAAAATCTTTGCTATTCAGACCCGAAGCAAAGTCTGGATTGTCAAAAACAGGGGTCATTAATGAGCGTTTGGTAGTCAATGAACATCTGAATTTAGAGGCCTCCCAGATTGCTAGAGTCATTGAGGACAGCGATTCTCTGATAGATTTAAGAATCTGTTTAGGGGACCAAATTAGATTGTCCATGTCACGGGAGACCAGGTATTTACACTTTTTAAACCGGGATCATAACATTGAGCAAAACAAGGAGGTAAAATAAATTGTGATTTATTCCTTGGAAACAGACGTAGACACAATGGATTACAATATACAATGGAAAAACACACTTACAGGGGGTCTGGGTGAAAAAAACTAGCCGTTCCCAGCTTCTACAGTCCATAAAACAATGTATTTTGGTTACCGGGTTTAACCCGAAAAGTCCTGGAACTCAATTCGGCATGAGTTACCAGACGCCACCGCTGTATCTCTTCCGGAGCTGCCAAAACCCTTGACCGGGGGCAAGTACCAAATGTCCTGGTACTTTTTTCGGTGTGTAATTCCAGCCGCGACTGCTACGTCCTCTTTACAGAACTTGGCCCTGAAAAGTGGAACTTGAAATTTCGTAAACTGGCTCGCGTCTATTTCTCCAAGACCATCTTTTGGTGATTTTGAATTTGCCGCTGCTGTCTTGGCGCTTAGAATCTGAGGACTGGATTGGCTGCTGGCTTTCTTATAGAATTTCAGTCCCATTCATGAAATACTACAGCCAATCCGAGCGTGGGAGAATTCCTACCAGCCAATCAGAATATATATATATATATATATATATATATGCAAATACAACTGTATTAGACATGCAGATGAGCATACAGTTGTATTTGCATATTTGCTTTCCTGTGGAGGGTTTTTGTCACTTTTTTTACTCACCATAACTTAACTCAGTATTATGGTATATATATATATATATATATATATATATATATATATATATATATATATATATATATATATATATATATATATAGTAGGTGGGGTTTTTGTGTGAATTTGGGGGGGGGGGGGGTTGTATATACTGTATTTGGGGGGGGGGATTTTTTTTAAAAAGTATTTGGGGGTTGGGAAGTTTTTTTGGTATATATCTTGTGGGGGAATTGTGTGGGGGTACCGGTCGGAATCAGTGAGCGTGGGGTAATTGACAGAAGGTGAGGAAAACAGGGAGTAAGAGTGAGAAGCAGGGGAGACAAATACATGCGAGGCGGGAGGGTGAGACGGAAGGGAGAGAAATATATGGGAAGAGGGGGGGAAGAGAGGGGGCTCGTGAGACGTGAAATGAGGGGGGGTGTGGCGGGCAATACCGCCGACATGGGGGGGGCTGCTTAAAATGTTTGTCCCGGGCCCCACGATTTCTGTTGACGGCCCTGCGCATGACTTAAATAAATGATATTATTGAAATGGGTCAGCAGGCTTCTGGTTCATAACACAAACTGACTTTCAGTATTTCTAATTATTGTACAGTATACCAGAAAAATACACATGTAGACACACACAGACACACGCTAACACACTTTGGACCAATAAAATATTTGTATACGTTTCTGTACATTTCAGGCAAGCGATATCTATTCTTCAGATCTTATTATAGTCAGAACTGTTATGTACGTCCTATCATGCTGGATCTCTCTATCACCGCAATACAGAATTGAGGAAAAAACAAGTCCATCGTGCACTCTGTATTATTTTACAGTTGATGTGGGTTCCTGATTTGGAAAGTCACTGGTGGAATTGGTAATTTTTTTTATACAAATATATAAATATATTTGTGGGATGGAAAGAAATGTATTCGTCATATTATTATACATCTGTTCTCCTATTGTGTCGCCCCCAATATTATTTCCTAGTACAACAGGGCAACACTGTCCCAAAAGTGGGTTATGAATCAAATTGTCCCTCATTCAAAACTGGATTAAAAAAAAAATGGTAACAGATTAATCAATTGAAATACAAACAAACCACTTGGGGTCAGGTACCAATGTAGCCAAACCCCATGTAAAATACTAGTACCAACTATGTTAAAGAGAAAAATCTAATTGCTTTAAAAATGGGATTTCTTTTGTTTGATAAACCTGGTGCAGATTTTCGCCCCAGTTGTGCATCTCCCTGACTTGGATACCTAGCTCCTAAAATGATCTTATATTGAAGTGAAGAGTTGTATTTCCCAAAAGAGTCTTGGAGCTTAATACACAGACCCTCTCCTCCCCTCTCTCCCCCCACCATGAGCACTTCTCATACTGCGGTGCCCTTGGACTTCCAGAGGTCGCAGAAGACATTAATGGTGGTCGGACTCCCTGAAGCTTCTCACTTCTAGTAGCTCTCTGTGCATTTTCTATCGCTACTAATGGCGGATTGTTAAATACAGCTACAGTACTTTTGAAATATATGTTATATGTAAATATAGTGATGGATATATCTAAGTGTAATTATAGTTGTCCTCCAAATCAGGAGTGCTTAACTCTAGTCCTCAAACCCCCCTGCACACCCCATCCCCCAACTTGTCCGGTTTTCAGGATTTCCCTGCTTCAGCACAGGTGTCTCAATCAGTCCCTGCTTCAGCACAGCTGGCTCGATCAGGGGCTCAATCTTCAACTGAGCCTCTGATTGAACTACCTGTGCTGAAGCTGGGATATCCTGAAAACCTGACCTGCTGGTTAGTTTTTAGGACTGTAGTTGAGCAGCCCTGCTCCAAATCATCATTAGCATTGAAGTGGTCTATAATATGAGAAGGTTTGGAGAACCTTGCCCTAGAGTCCTCTCAATAACATTCCCTTTGATGTGTCTTTCGACGTAGGTATGACGTGTCAGGCTAAGACGTCTTACACCGAGGACGAGATACTGTGGGGCCACCGGTTCGAGCCCTGCATGACTCTAGAGAAGGGAGCCTTCCGTGTCGATTACACCCACTTTGAGAAAACCTTTGATGTCCAGACGCCTTGGGGGAGCGCGAAGGAGATGCAAGAGCTCAGGGAGATGGAACAGACTGATAGGTCCACTCTCAGCCTCTACTGGGACAACATGCTTCAGACGTGTGTTCCAGAGGACTCGACCATTGGACCTGCAGACCCCGCTCAGCGGTATCAGGACAGGACAGACATCCACAGGATCGCCGAGGAGGGCAGCAGGGAATCTCACAATGATCTTGATGTTTGATAGCATACATTCCTTAGTTGCCAACATTTAAAAATCCACTTCAGGGAAACTGTCCCCTTCCCGCAAAAGGAAAGAGGTTCCACAGGGGGGGAACAATTATGTTTCGAGAGGGGGCATCTATAATCCTCCAAACACAGCAGTGTATACCATCAGTAGGGTTCTCAGGCGTCCTGTCTTGAACCGTACTGTCCTGTATTTGGACACTGTCCAGTCAAAGATTAGAGGTAATACTGGACATGTATGTGTATTCCGGTATTATATCTCTGGGCGTGTATGTGTATACCGGTATTACCTCTCTGGGCGTGTGTGTGTATACCGGTATTACCTCTCTGGGCGTGTATGTGTATACCGGTATTACCTCTCTGGGCGTGTATGTGTATACCGGTATTACCTCTCTGGACATGTATGTGTATGCCGGTATTACCTCTCTGGGCGTGTATGTGTATACTGGTATTACCTCTCTGGACGTGTATGTGTATACCAGTATTACCTCTCTGGGCGTGTATGTGTATACTGGTATTACCTCTCTGGACGTGTATGTGTATACTGGTATTACCTCTCTGGACGTAGTGACCTGACCGGCTTTGGAGGGCGGTGGGATTTCCCTGAGTAGGGAGAGAGCTAAGCTGTTGCTAGGGGGCTGGGCAGCTTCCTCCATCCTGATTGGCTGCATTACCTAGCAGCAGCCAATCAGGAGGGGGTGTCAATAGCCAAGGAGTGGAGACAAGGAGAGGAGGAAACAGCATGGAGCGATGAGAAGTGTGTGTCTCGAGCACGTCGTACCTTTCACCAATGTGTCCAGTATTGTTTGGAGAAGCCGCCTGGCAACCCTAACCACCCTCCAGGATAACTAGAATATTCACATTGCAACAACAACGACAACATCCTGTCACCCTCTCCTGTCACTGTCCTATCTCCGTGGTCTAAATTCAATGGCCTGTCTTTATCTCCTATGCTCCTTCTAACGCGACTGTCCCTTGTCCCGGCCCTATTGTCTCCTATGCTACGTCAAACTGTCCCTTTTATCAGCACCTAGTGACACTCAGTATCACTCTGTGGCAGTCATCTACTGTCCCTTTCGTCTGTCTGAACTCCGAAGGGTCCCAGAACTTCCAGGACTCTGACCACTATACGACCCAAGACCTTTGTCACTTGTCACCTTTTGTACACTAGAGAAGAAACGCAGCAGAGACGGTGAGAACGGACTTCCCGTACAGCACTCTGAGGATCGTGAGCAGGCAGGAGAGGACTTGAGGCTCATGGAACATTTACCAATTGGTGCATAGAGATGTTGCTACGGGTTTTTTTTTTAACCTCCAGTTCCTCATGCTGTTTTCAAAAATAAAATAAAAATGAATATGGAACACAGTGTTTTGCCTTTAATTCCTTTTTGAGACCCAGAGGTGTCAGCTTTCAAGATCTGATGAAAGGACCATATGGGACCTGAAACGTTGTCTTTCCACTGTTCTTGGCTGTCACATTAAATGAAGAACGTCATTATGAACATGTGAGTAGAGCTGTACTTTGTATCTCTGTCTTAGATGAGACCTGTACTTGGAAGAATTTCTTTGTCTGTGTTGTGTTGGCTGCACAGGCAGGATTTTCCTCGCCTGAGACTGTTTCCCCTGCACTTTTAGAATTGTAGCTTTCAAAAAAAAAATGAAGATGACCAATCAGCAAAACTCCATTAATGCTAAAAATAAGTAGGACTGACTCCAAACCAGTGAGGGTTGACAGTATTTTGGGAGAGGGACTTAAAATGAATTCCCTTAATTAATTTGTTATTTAGGCCTAAATGGAAAACAATATCCAAGAATCTACTCTACGTATAGTTTTTATTAGAATTGGAAGGGTTAGGATGTCGTATTGAAATTGTGAAAAGTGCACGTCTAGCAGTAATGTGTTTGCAATAAGTAACAATAATCATAATAGTGGCCATTTTTGAAGAGTCCATACAAAATTATTTATGCCTCAAAATTTCTCCGAAAAAAGAAAACTCCCATGGGATTATACATATGAAATGTGTGATTATAATAAAATTTAAATGGTTATATATATATATATATATATATATATATATATATATATATACACAGTCATGTGAAAAAGAAAGTACACCCTCTTTGAATTCCATGGTTCTACATACACTGTATCAGGACATGATAACAATCATTTAGCACTTAGCAGGTCTTAAAATTAGGTAAATACAACCTCAGATGAACAACAACACGACATATTACACCGTGTCATGATTTATTTAACAAAAATAAAGCCAAAATGGAGAAGCCATGTGTGAAAAACTAAGTACACATTATGATTCAATAGCTTGTAGAACCACCTTTAGCAGCAATAACTTGAAGTAATCGTTTTCTGTATGACTTTATTAAGAAAGAGTACTGCATGCTGGGACAGGAAACAGGGAGTCAAGACCTGGACCCTGAAGGTGCAGGTGGTGTCCACGGAGCTGTGCTCCAGGAACTAGGCCAGAGGTAACTCCCCCAGGGCCCAGTTAGTTCCCTGAGCCACTGTAGAAATGTTCTATGTGCATGATATAGGGAAAGGCCTTAAGATAGGGACTCTTTCCACTATAGCTATAGAGAGAGAGATATGCTGCAGGATAGCTAAAAGGAGATCTGGACTCAATAGTAGAGACTGTTCCCAAAGGATCAGCCGGCTGGGGGTCCCTCCACAGAGGAGTCAGGCGGTGGAATCATCCACGCAAGGAGCAGCGCGCCGCGCAGCAGGACCACGTTGCAGAGCCGCTGATTGTTGTTGATTATCCTGGTCAGGACTATGACCAGGGAGGTATTTTAAGTGCTCCACCTGGGCCCCAACACCAGAAAGCGCTATCCCTCACACTAAAACTATTGTTTGTGGGCACTCAGGGGTTAAGTGCTCAGGCACATTGCTACTGAAAGGACAAAGGGTGATGCAATGATTGACATGAGGAATGATGCAATGAGATCTATGTAAAGAAGTTATATTCATATGCTTAGTAAATACTGTTCTTATTCAACTGTGTGTGTTTTTACTGTGTATGTGGGTTCTGGTGAGGGAACACTCCAACCACGTTGGGATCCCTCATCGGTGGAGGCGCTGCACCATGTATAAGTATACCCCAGGCTCCCAGTGGCGGAGGTTCAGGCCTTCTGTTAGCCACACAGGTGACAGCAGCACGAGTAGTTGTAGTACCCCAGGGGTACAAGCAGGGTTGCCACCTTCTACTGAAGGCTAACCCGGAGGAAAAAAAAAATCCCTTACTTTGTGTGGCGTGGTGGTGCAGCGGGATCTCCCGGCATCCTGCTGCAATTCCCCCTCCAACTGCAGTGAACATGGCTGCACGACGTGAAATGACGCTGCATTGCCATGGTAACCAGCCGCTACGTAACGTCGTGACGCTACGCGGCACCGTGTTGCCATGGCAATGTGACGCCGTGTAGCGTCATGAGATCTCGTAGCGTCTGGTTACCACGGCAATGCTGCATCATTTGACCTCACGCAGCCACATTCATTGCAGTTGGAGGGGGAAATTGCAGGAGAATGCTGGAGACGCCACCGCACCTTGCCAACACCCGGAGATTGACGACGGCAACCTGTAGCCCGGAGGTAAGTGTCCGAAACCCGGAGTATCCGGGTCAAACCCGGAGAGGTGGCAACCCTGGGTACAAGGGCTACATACATATATATATATATATATACACACACACATATGTATATGAAAAACTTAAAAAATGATTATTAAATAATACACAGAAACTCCAGATAGCAGCATTATAAGGGAAAGTCTAAGGAACAGATAACCTGGCATCTTATCTTAATATATAAAATCGAAAGGTTGGTGCTAGCTGCAGTGAATCTGATTGGTCCTCAGCCTCTGGCCAATCAGATTGGTGTGTCTGACGTCACCCAACTGCCACGCTCTTCCCCCTCGGCCACACACACACACTCTCTCTGTCCTATCCCCCCCCATCACACTCACCTCCCTCCCCGGCGCTCAGTCACCTCCCACCCCGGCGCTCAGTCACCTCCCTCCCCGGCGCTCAGTCACCTCCCTCCCTGGCGCACAGTTACCTCCCTCCCCGGCGCTCAGTCACCTCCCTCCCCGGCGCTCACTCACCTCCCTCCCCGGCAGGGTGACAGGCAGTGGGCAGGCAGCCTGCAGCTCCCTCGCGGCGTTGAGTGCCTAAGATGGCGGCGCCCGGAAGGACCCCCTTCCTCCCTCGCAGCGCCGAGTGCCTAAGATGGCGGCGCCCGGAAGGAGAGGTGACATATCTGTGTGTGTGTGCGTGTGTGCGTGTGTGTCAGACACTGTAGGGTGGGGACCGGAGCTGCGCATGGGGGGGAGGAGCCGAGAGAGAGCGGGGAGCAGAGAAACATACAGGGGGAGTGTAGAGGAGGGACACGGACACTGTCCCCCCTCCTGTCCACTGTCCCCCCTCCTGTCCACTGTCCCCCCCCCTCCTGTCCACTGTCCCCCCCCCTCCTGTCCACCCCCCCTCCTGTCCACCCCCCCTCCTGTCCACTGTCCCCCCCCTCCTGTCCACTGTCCCCCCCTCCTGTCCACTGTCCCCCCCTCCTGTCCACTGTCCCCCCCCTCCTGTCCACTGTCCCCCCCCTCCTGTCCACTGTCCCCCCTCCTGTCTACTGTGTCCCCCCCTCCTGTCCACTGTCCCCCCCCCCCCCTCCTAGCGGGAAATTTAACTCACGGGCAACGCCGAGTCTCTCAGCTAGTATATACAGTATATATAACTTTTACTGGTGGGCATACCTGTATAGGCATGACTACAATCCCCAGCCTGCATTGCGCGCAGTGCTATCTATGATGTACCTTGGATTTTCGCAGCGCCTCCTTGGGGTTGTAGTCTCAAACTTCCCACCTTTTATAAACGCAATACCCAGGAACCCTTGCGCAGGCTGACGTTGCAGCTCCCAACGGCTGTCACTTGCTGGGTCGCAGCGCCTGTTGGGAGTTGTAGTCTTGGCGTGCGCAGCGTCTGCACTTTCTTGCTCGGGCAGGACTACGCATCCCCAGCATGCTCCGCGCAGCCGGTTTAAACGCGGCGGAGGGGGAGCGAACCGGCCGGATCATGGCGTCGTTTGTCACTGAGGTGCTGGCTCACTCCGGCCGGCTGGGAAAGGAGGACCTGGGGACCAAGATCAGTCGCCTGTCCCTGCGGGTGGAGGAAGTGAAGGTGCTGCAGGGTATAGCTGTGCTGGGGGCTGCAGTGTATAGCATAGCTGTGCGGGGGGCTGCAGTGTATAGCATAGCTGTGCGGGGGGCTGCAGTGTATAGCATAGCTGTGCGGGGGGCTGCAGTGTATAGCATAGCTGTGCGGGGGGCTGCAGTGTATAGCATAGCTGTGCGGGGGGCTGCAGGGTATAGCTGTGCGGGGGGCTGCAGGGTATAGCTGTGCGGGGGGCTGCAGGGTATAGCTGTGCGGGGGGCTGCAGTGTATAGCTGTGCGGGGGGCTGCAGGGTATAGCTGTGCGGGGGGCTGCAGGGTATAGCTGTGCGGGGGGCTGCAGGGTATAGCTGTGCGGGGGGCTGCAGGGTATAGCTGTGCGGGGGGCTGCAGGGTATAGCTGTGCGGGGGGCTGCAGGGTATAGCTGTGCGGGGGGCAGCAGGGTATAGCTGTGCGGGGGGCTTCAGGGTATAGCTGTGCGGGGGGCTGCAGGGTATAGCTGTGCGGGGGGCTGCAGGGTATAGCTGTGCGGGGGGCTGCAGGGTATAGCTGTGCGGGGGGCTGCAGTGTATAGCATAGCTGTGCGGGGGGCTGCAGTGTATAGCTGTGCGGGGGGCTGCAGGGTATAGCTGTGCGGGGGGCTGCAGTGTATAGCATAGCTGTGCGGGGGGCTGCAGGGTATAGCTGTGCGGGGGGCTGCAGGGTATAGCTGTGCGGGGGGCTGCAGGGTATAGCTGTGCGGGGGGCTGCAGGGTATAGCTGTGCGGGGGGCTGCAGTGTATAGCATAGCTGTGCGGGGGGCTGCAGTGTATAGCTGTGCGGGGGGCTGCAGGGTATAGCTGTGCGGGGGGCTGCAGTGTATAGCATAGCTGTGCGGGGGGCTGCAGGGTATAGCTGTGCGGGGGGCTGCAGGGTATAGCTGTGCGGGGGGCTGCAGGGTATAGCTGTGCGGGGGGCTGCAGGGTATAGCTGTGCGGGGGGCTGCAGGGTATAGCTGTGCGGGGGGCTGCAGGGTATAGCTGTGCGGGGGGCTGCAGGGTATAGCTGTGCGGGGGGCTGCAGGGTATAGCTGTGCGGGGGGCTGCAGGGTATAGCTGTGCGGGGGGCTGCAGGGTATAGCTGTGCGGGGGGCTGCAGGGTATAGCTGTGCGGGGGGCTGCAGGGTATAGCTGTGCGGGGGGCTGCAGGGTATAGCTGTGCGGGGGGCTGCAGGGTATAGCTGTGCGGGGGGCTGCAGGGTATAGCTGTGCGGGGGGCTGCAGGGTATAGCTGTGCGGGGGGCTGCAGGGTATAGCTGTGCGGGGGGCTGCAGGGTATAGCTGTGCGGGGGGGCTGCAGGGTATAGCTGTGCGGGGGGGCTGCAGGGTATAGCTGTGCGGGGGGCTGCAGGGTATAGCTGTGCGGGGGGCTGCAGGGTATAGCTGTGCGGGGGGCTGCAGTGTATAGCTGTGCGGGGGGCTGCAGGGTATAGCTGTGCGGGGTATAACCAGCCTGCTGTACAGTGGGGACCTCAATATATATATATATATATATATATTTATATATATATATATATATATATATATATATATATATATATATATATATATATATATAGTGTTTTACTAGGAAGTGATATATTATTACCGCGCGTTTACAAGCTATATTTATTCAACCAAGCCCAGTGTCTGTGTGTCATCAAGCCGTGTGTGTATTCAATTTAGCCCATACTATATAGTGTGTGTGTGTATGTATATATAGATATATCTATATCTATTTCTATATATCTATCACAATCATTTTCAGCTTGTCTCCCCTGTGTGTATTATGAACAGGAACTGTTTTTGGGGTGGGGGCACTGTAAATACGAAATCGGTAACATAACATACGTACATTATTAAAATGTATAAACCCAGGGGTACTCAAGCCCGCCCCATCCCCTACGTCCAGCCCCTATGTGTACGGGTATGTATGGATGCTGGTGGACGGTTTACATATATATCTATATCTCTACTTGGGGACATATGTAGCTTATATGCTTGAATTCCATGTTCCTGGACAAAAGCAAAAAATATACATGTCACTATGTATGTCTTTATTTATATAGCGCTTCACAGTAGTAATACACGTGACAATATATCCAAATCATTACAGTTTTACTGATAATTTATCTACTTTTTTTTTTTTTGACCCTCAAAGTGGGCCCGGCCCTTCAGTGTTTACATAAATGAGATCTAACCCCAGCTCCCGGATTAACATCCTTCCATGGTGATGTCATGTTACTAAACGTGTGATGCGGTTGGCGTGTGTCCAGCTCCACATGACCTGTCGTTAAGATGTCATTAACCATGCTGCGCTTCACGTGTAGGATCTGTCACTAGGGAGCATGTGGCAGGGATGTCTTTATTAAAGTGGCCGCCCCACACAGCGGGCTATATATAGCCAACCAAAACAACAGGGAGAGACTGGATCTTTGTGAATTTAAAGCTGCAGTCCAAGCAATATCCTACATGTGTGTTTTAATACACCCGTTCTGTACTATGAGAAAATAATTGTAGCATTTAAAAAACAAACAGAAAAAAAACATTTTTAATGTATTTTAATGTAACAAGCATTTTTTGGTTTCTATAGCAACCACTTACAAAGTTGCTTCCTCTTCTGGAACAGGCTCTGGCACACCCCTTTTTGAGCCCTGCCCTCTCTCTAGCAGTGCACCAATTGTATCTAGTGACTGCCTGGTCACATGATCATCTCCACAGAACTTTGCATCTTTGGTCCTCTTCTGCTGCACTGACGGCCATGTAGTGAACCCTCGAGCCGATTGCTCGGCGAAGATTCGGCAACGTAGCTAGTTACTTATCATTGTGTGGATTGTATTGATGCATATATTAAAGGAGGGGGAAAAAATGAATTCTGCAGCTTGCTTTACAGCAGTTTTCAATAATTTTTGTCGCGAGGTTAGGTAAAGATCTTAAACACTCATTGGGGGATGGGGGGGACCCCCAAGATTGAATGGGGTAACTGTGGCCTTTTGATTTTAGGGGTAAGCATCCCCCTCTGAACTTCACAATCTACCTGGTGTATAGTGGGATTGTCACTTGTGGTATTTGGAGATCGGGTGAAACCCCCCCAAGATAAAGATTGGACTGTCCTACTTCAATCTTGGGTGTTGTGCTTCCCCCTCTGAACTAAAGGTGGGGTCTCCCTTCTTTTGCTTTTGTTGAAGACATCCCCCTCTGAACCCCACAGTCTAACTGTTGTGTAGTGAGGGGGCACAGCTATTATTTAACTTTAATCCTATGGCGGATGGCCTCTCTAACTCCTGCAGGGTATGTTTCCAACTAAGTTTGAAAAAAAAAAAAGTTTAAAAATAGTTGTTTTTTTTTTTGCGTCTGTCTAGTTCAGTGGTTTCCAACCTTTTTATTTTGTTAAGGACCCCCAAGTTAAATTCTGAGGAACCCCAACAGTCTATAGTAGCACGTCTGAGATCAGATGCATTGTAAGGAATCCCCAATCTATAAATATATAATTAATTTGTTAGTCATCCGGTTCTGCTTTTTTTAAAATTTGGAATAATCAAGCTAATAAAATCTGGGAATGTACCTTTTTCAACATTGCAAAATAACCTCGGCGATGGAAGGTATGATTAAACTCCAGGTTACACCCTGCAGACAAAAGGCTTTCCACAATTGTGCAGCAGAGAATGATCTCATTACGAATTTCTTTATTAGGACACAATTCTATTTACAGTGGAATACAGATATAATACAGGCCTGGGAGCACCAGAGGAAATCATTGATAAGAGGATGACTTGCCCTATAGATTGTAAAATCTAATCTGCCATTAATATCTGTTGGACGGGCCAATGTTATTTGGTGCGAAAACAAGTTCGTAGTCCTGTTTTAATTGGACATGTTTTGCAGTGAGGTGAACATCGTTTGAATGTTATATGATTTGTATGGAAAATAAGTGGGTTGAACTGTTCTGGTGCAATCCAATAATATATATTTTTTTCTTCCTACTGTGCTTGCTCAGAGCAATAATATTAACTTAAAGTCACACTTCCTCCAAAGAAACATTTTACTGCTAATGTCTTAATATGCAGTTTCGTGCTCAAAGTAATCTCGTGGTATATTTTTTTTAAGAAGCTAACAGTGGAACAATTATTAATGTTTCTTTTTGTTGGTGTTCTTTGCCAATCTGTGGATGCAATTTTGAATCCTGGATCCTGTTTTTCTGTATTTGGGATTTTGTGAATGGAAAAGATAAATTTGGTTTCAAAAGACCTGAGACCAGCCATTCCAAAGGGTATCCACATCGGCACCATCTCTTTGTGAAGCCCTCCGTGTAGACTTGTGCTTGAACACACGCTGACACAATAGGTCCTGGTTGGGTTCTTATAATCTACAGATTTATTGTATTTTACAATTACTTTGCATGTTTATGCTGTAAACCCAATGTGTTTGATTTTAGTCAAATAAAAGTGAGACATGCAAGCGTCCCCAGGAGTGCTTATTGAGGTTGGTATAGATTTATATCTGTGATGACCTCTTGTCTGCAGGGTGACGTATGCAACCTGATCAATAAGAAATACGATGAGTTTCTTCCCAGCCTGCAGAGCGCCGAAGCTCTGGTAACGGAAGTTCAGGGTCTCGTCGGTGACGTGGACGTTTTAAAGTCTAGGATTGAGAATGAGGTAAGAACGTGTGGCCTGAACCTGACGGGGGATTCTTATCCCATCCTAATATCCATCTTATTCAGTGCTGGGACTGTGTAATGTAAGCCTTGTCTCTGGTGTTGATCCAAAGAGCAAGTCTAGATCCTAACAAGGTGCCTTAAGTGTTCAAGTCTACCCCTTTCCTCCAATTGGGTGTTTTGGTACAGATCTGTGGTCTTCTGAACGTATTTTCTAGTTTCTGTAATGATGGCGCCTTGTAATGGGGCTTCTCGTAGTGGCTAGAGGAACGTTTGCTCAAGGAAAGCAGTGTTCTGAATATTTATGGTCTTGTTTTAAACTGGTAATCCCTCCCTTTCTTTTCCAGTGTTAGAACCTGGAGGGGGTGGGGGGGGGGGGTGGAGGTTTGGGTTCTCTCTGAACCGAATGATCGCCAGAACCAATAAAATAACCTGGTTTATCTCCTGAGGGCCCTACGGTTTGAAATCTAATCAAAATTGATATCCAAAATGGGCGGGTTGTTGCTGTAAGACCTGATCATTATGGCATCCAGGTCGCTCCTCTTTTAACCCCTTTAGTGCTGGAGGGGCCAGTACCACATCTCAGTTGGACCTTTTTCTTGCTGCAGGTACAAGGGGATCTCAGAGTCGCCATCACTGAATTCACAGAGCTGAAGCAACAGCTGGAAAAGAACACTGTTATACTGAGTGTGCTGCAACAGCTGCAGGAGGTGAGTGTCTCTCTCTCTCTCTCTCTATCTCTCTATCACAAGACCGCGTAGTGTGACGCTTCTTTAAGAATGGTAGATTTTAATATCCACAGGTACGTAATGCCCGTACAGGATAACAACAGATAAACATCTCATCTTATGCAAATGTAACGTTTACTCTGCATTTTTATGGATATTTTTGGATATCCCTGCTTCAGCACAGGTGGCTCAGTCTGCGAGTGAGCCTTTGATTGAGCCACCTATGCTGGAGCTGGGATACCTAACATGTTTGGAGGGGATGGGGGCTTGAGGACTTGTTGAGCACCCCTGCTCTAGATGACAGCCGGTGTTATTAGTATTAATAATAGCAATACTATTATTTTTATATAGCTCTGCAGTGTGTATAGAATTGTTGAGCAAAGGTTCCAGGGACGAACACGCATCGGATATTTCCATTTATCCAATTCAAAGGCAGTGACACTAAACTCCTACATCCTGGTGCATTAAAGGGAATAATGGTGCTAACCTAAGGTTGTTGATGTAGAAATTACATTCACACGTGGGACATAAAATGCTGACTAAAAACTAATTGTCGTTTTTTGTTTTTTTTCTATAAATACAGTTTGATAGCATCATCGAGAAATACAAATGCTCATTGACGGAGAGAAACTACATTGCGGCAGCTCAGCACCTAGAAAAGGTCACTGTTTATCTGTAATTATATCTTTGTGCCTATACTAAAGCTATTAACGCGTGGATTCACAACTTAACCGCTTTCCAGCCAATAAAATAAGTCTTGGACAGATAGAAAGGCTTTGAATTGCTTTTACTTCCTGAAGCCCTCAACAGGTCAGGTTTTGGGGATATCCCAGCTTCAGCACAGGTGCCTCAGTCAAAGACTGGGCCACCTCTGTTGAAACTGGGACTAATTGAGCTACCTGTGCTGTAGCAGGGATTGCCTTAAAACCTGACCTGTTGTTGTCCCTGGCCTACTGAATTAATGTCTAAAGATCATGTCGCTGCCAGTCTACCTGTGTTCCTTCTGGTCATTTCCAGATTAAATATGAATGGGTTTTCTTTTTTTTTTTTTTTGAGGCTGTGGTGAGAACGGCGCTGAAAATAATCCGGTGTCTTTGGTGTTCATTTGCAGGCGCAGAGCAGCATGAATGGACTGAAGTCCCGGAAAGGCTGCGATCTGAAGCTGCTGAAAGCGCTGGAGGTAGAGATGATTGTGCAGAAACAGAACATGCTTTACAACCTGGGAGAGGAATGGCGGCAGCTGGCTGTGTGGAAGCTCCCTCAAGGCCAAGGTACTCCCTGTTATCATGTCTAAGGCAGCAGTCCCACTGGGCATACTATGAACGAACTTTTAGAATAAGGGGGTTACATGGTGTCTGGGGGCAGTCCCTCCTATGCGGAATGGGACCACTCGCTGCTGCCGTTCAGCCTCTAAAGTAAGGTATTGGGGGTTAGGGTTGTGGGTTAAGGTTGAGCTTTATGATAAGGGGTAAGGTTGAGGTTTTAAGAGTAAGGGTGTTGAGGTTTTTAGGGTAAGGAGGTAAGGTTAGGGAGTTAACTTGGCAGTGACACGGCTGGTGGCTAAATGTCGGTTGGGTAAACGGTGGGGAGTGGTGGGAGGGTGGGGCGAGGAGGGGCCCACGCCCACATGTCCTAACCCGCCTTAACGTGTACTATGGAAGTGCCGTGTTTAAGGGGCAACGCCTCACGGCTTCCTAACATTACAGCATTGAAGGGCATTAACCTTGCTGAGAGTTGGGGGTGTTTAAATGGCTCCTTTTCTGAAGTGGTGGGTAGGGTACATGGGATAGTACAGCAGAACAATTGTTTATGGGGTAAAAACGTTGAAAAGCTAGAGAGGGTAATGTTGCTCCCAGCAGATCTAGTCAGTCCGTTGTCTGTAGTACGGCACATTTCACTATTAAAATGTGCAGCATCTTGTCGGCAGCAGACGCCAACGTCCCTCTGTACTAATAGTGTCTAACCTTCCAGAACCCTCCGCTCAGGACATGGTAATGCAGACCGAGCTCCATCTGTACACTCCGCCCTCGAGTGAGGACGCGGTGTCCGGGCCGCTGCTGGGGTCCTTGCTTCAGGCCTTCGCAATCCTGGGGGAGCTCCACACCAAGCTGAAATGCTTCAGTAAGATCAGCGTTTCATTTCCATGTAATACGGGGAGCAGCGTTCCTGCAGCTTGGATGCATCGTTTCATTGTATGGAGCACTGCGTATAATGTAACAGACACCCCGAGTCCCTGCCGTACAGTGCGGAGACGGGGGTTATTAAAATGACTTGCGCAGTATAACACGGGTGCTTAACTTCAGTCCACAACCCCCCCTCCCCCTTCCTCAACAGGTCAGGTTATCAGGATATTGCAGGTGGCACAATCAGTCCCAGCTTCAGCACAGGTGGCTCAATTACTCTGCTTCAGAACTGAGAAGCACAGTCTTAGACTTAGCCTCTGATTGAGCCATCTGTGCTGAATCGGGGCTATCAGGAAAACCTGACCTGTTGGTGTGATGCCCACTGCAGCAGCACAGGTTTAATGGCACAGGAACATTGCAAGCAGAGGCAAAAAAAGTAAATAAAACGGTTTGAAAATAGGAGGGAAAAGGGGTTGAACACTGGCGGTGGTGGTTTGAATTACTACCAGCACGATATGTAGCAGAGCCTGTGTTTTGTTAACGAGAATATTGTATTATTCATGTTGTAGTGTTTAATGAGATGTGCTGCAGGAATATACATCCACTCTCTGTCTCTCCCCATTCTCCCATAGGTCAGTTACTGCTGAATTACATCCTGAAGCCCCTGGTAACTTACCCGTCCCTCCATGCCCGCGTGGACACGCAGCCTCACGGCGTGGTCCTCAGGTTTGAACTCGAGGAGATGGGCCTGGAGCATCCGCTGGCTGCAGACGTCTTCGTGAAACTCAAGCTGGTGCTGGAAGTACTTCACAAACACTTACTTGGTACGGAGAGGATGACAGATAGTAATGTAAAGCTTCAGTATATTCCTTTTCCTGAGCCAGGGGACGAGGGTTTCACGTCACATTGAATTTGTGTGTGTGTGTGTGTGTGTTGGTCCCTTTTTAGAGCAGAATTGGCAAACTCCTGTCCTCAAGGGCCACCGACAGGTCAAGTGTTCAGAATGACTGAGCAACCTGTTTCGAAGCAGGGATATTGTGAAAACCTGGCCAGTTAGTGGCCTTTGAGGACACGAGTCTATAGTCACTATGTATATTTTAAATAAAGCAATAATTGTATTTATCACACACTGATTACTACTTGTTTTTTTACATGTTTAATTATATAATAATCATAACTTATAGCATGTGGGGCGCAGCACACAAGAATTTAGTCTCTGCCCCGATGAGTTTACAATCTGTCACTTTGGAGCCGACACCGGGCTTTGGACCAGGGTCTCCTGATGCAAACTCAGTGTAATTATTAGTCGGTGTCTTTACTCACTCATTTCTTCTCCCTTCTCTTGGTCGATCATTATGATCGTGGGTTACGCTTGCCTCGTAACTTTGTCCCACTATATTTGTCGAGTGGATATTTCCATGAACTAGTTTACCTTTATCATACTACTAATCCTATCGCCTTGATGTATTGAGTGCAGCCTGGGAAGAGTTCCCTTGTGTGTTCTTTAAGTTACTTACTTTTCTCTGCACCTTTCCAGTATCAATTAGGCTGAAGCAAGAGTTTCGTGTTTGTGTCTTTCTCTTATTCATCTGTATCGTCCCGGATATGAATTTTACTTGACCTGTATTCCTGGTCTGTAAAGTATTGTGCATGTTTGGTGTCGCGCACATCTTGCATAAACGCGGCTTGTAAACGATCTTTGTGCCTTGCTCTGATTAGACGTGCCGGTGGAAGAGTTCCAGCTCGGTGAGGGCACTGTGAATGTCGTGCTGGCAGAAGTCCTCGGAGATCTGATCTGGGAGGACCTATCGGGGAGCATCATCAAAGACTGTCTGGTGTACTCCATACCGAACAGCAGCAGCAAACTGGAGCAGTATAAGGAGGTACCCCCCCCCCCCCCGCCCCCTAAGTCACCTGCATGTTCTTGGCTCATTCTGCTGCTTGTGATTTTACTTATAAGAGATGAACCTTAAAATCCTCTTCATATAAATATTTTTTTTTTTTTTTTTGTGTAGAAGTGTTAAAGAATAAGTTGAAACTCAAACAATGGAGTAATTCTTCAGCTGGTTTTAGTAATTGGTAAGATGAGTGCCATACCCAGGGATATGCTCACATAAAGGAGACAAACAAAATTCAAAACCGTTCTAGTCTCCCAATACATGGGCGTGGCATACATTTACTAACTTGTGATTGGATAGAGGTGATACATCTGTCTCCTGCTAGTATCTGATAGGACAGAATTTGCATCTTCTAATTTGGAATAGTATCGTGTGTGTAAAGAATGTGTGTTAATATAGTGGGATGTCTTAGAAGTGAAGGTAAATAACATCTGCCCACGACCAGTGCCCGTGTGCGAAAATAAGTGCCATCCAGAGACAGACATCAAACACAGGCTTTGCAGAAAGTTTCTTAAAGAGACAGACCCCCCAAAAAAGGTTAAAATGTTAATGTATTAGGCTGTGAAATGTGTCTGACAATAATCTGATGTACCAATGCCTAATAAAAATATTTGGGAAAAAAAAAAAGACAGTCACCCAAATCCTTTTCAGGAGTGTTATTTTCAGTTAGCGCCTTTGCTCGCCGAGCTGCTCCTGTGTTAGTACTTACATGACTTTGGCCTCTGTTTAATTCAAACTTGAACAATTTGAGGTTATCGAAATGTAAAATATTGTTTACATATTTATCGGCAATTATTTGGAGAACGTGTGTGTGTGTGTGTGTGTGTGTGATTTTTTTTTTTTTATATTATATGTTGATCACAAAAAGCATATAATACAGTATGTTACACTAGGATTCTCAGGATCAGATGCCTCATTTTTCTCTCAGACTTTCCTTTTGTACCGAACTTGTTTAGTTGCTTAAGTAGAAGAATGTGAGCGGTTTCATTACATGTGATGCATTACACCGAGCTTCCTTTTATATACTTGCTATACTTGTGTTGGCGTTTAGGTCATCAAATACACAGAGGAGTTTGAAAACGCCCTGATAGGTATGAAGTACCTGAAGGGAGAGACCACCGACCTGCTCAGATACGCCAGAAACGTCAACGGCCACTTCGCCAGCAAGAAATGCCAGGATGTCATCGTCACCGCGAGAAATCTGATGACCTCAGAGATGCATAACACGGTCAAGGTGAATAGGACAGCAGCTCTGGCTCATGCGCTGAGGCTGATTTTGCACCGGGAACAGGCCTCACTCGGGCAGAATATAGGACATATCTAGATCTGAGGCACTCTCCGGATCATTACATATAGGAAAAAAGGTTTTATTTGAACCGGTTTAACATTTCGGCCCCTTTAAAGACCTTTCTGTATGTATGTCCGGCTTCATTTTGGAGCTGTTGGGGCATGTAATGGCCATTAGGAATGGTATGGAAGGCTGAGCATTTTGATTGGATTAGAGACCAGTTTCAGGTTTCTTCTGTGCCACTTTTTATTCTCAGATTACTCCTGAATCCAAGGTGACCATTCCGAAACTGCCCAGCCCCAGAGGTGCGGACAAGGCGAAGAGCCAGAAGGTATCAAACCTTGTGCTCGCTGTGCCAGCCCTGGAGAACGCAGTCCGGCTCAGCCAGCACACCACCTCTCTGCCCGCGTGCAGGATCAGCGAGTCCGTGGAGAAGCTGATGGAACTCACCTATCTGACGCTGTCTGAGGCTGCAACCAGCAGCAAACCTTGGTAAGGAGACTCTAACACAGGGCTGCTAATCTCCAGTCTTCAAGGACCCCCCCCCCCCCCTCCAAACAGGTCAGGTTTTCAGGATATCCCAGCTTCAGCACAGGTGACTCAGTCTTCGACTGAACCACCTGTGCTGCAGCTGAGATCCTGAAAACCTGACTTGTTGGGGGGCGGGGGGTCTTGAGGACTGGAGTCGCACACCCCAGCTCTAAAATATGTGGTGGCAGATCTATCAAGTCCCGGATGATCAATGATGGTGAAGGCCAGAGCGGGTGCGATGACCTGTGCCAGCGCGAGCAACATAAACCTTTTTTTTTTGTTGGCGAGATCTTCCCATTGCCATAAAACGGAGCTTCTGGAAGTCGGGTTAAGAGACGCAAATGGCATGATAGATGCAGTACTATACTCTTGTACTGTCACGAAGTGGCAGCGTCCGTGTTACCTACGGTTACAGGCTCCTGAATAAAGCCGTGTATAAACCAGTGAGCTGGGAAAACATGGCGGTGAAAACAGACTGTGTAGTATGGTATTAAAACAAAACGGGACATGCATAAACTGCACTTAAATAGAAGCGGAATAATAATGACCCCATGTACTGATCACTTCCCACCACACTGAATTTGGGGAATGTAATACAATAAGATGGTGAAGACTATGTGTGCGTCTCTTGCAAAACAGTTTTGTGGCTTCTGTAGTGTTAAATGGAGCCTTTTTGTGTTCAGTTGTAATCCTTTGTACTTGTTTTATTTTTCTTCCCTCCTTTCAGTGGTACCCAGCTATTCTACACAGTCAAAAATCTCTTCCAACTGTTCTATGATGTTGTGCCAGTGTATCACAAGTGAGTATTACTCCTCATGGATGTCATTGTGTGTGCTGTATGTGTTCAACACATGGCAGAGACTTGGAAATGGAAGTGTAGGTGCCCGCTTATACATGCAGCATAAAATCTATGTATAGATGTTTTACATTTGATGTCTATACAAGCCATGATACTGTGACACCTTTACTGCCAGAGACCCGTATGTACACGCACCCCACTGCATACACACACACATACGTGTTTTGGAGAGACTTTAATGTTTCCTAAGCTGTTCAAATGCTTCCTAAATCCCTGCGCTGCAAGAGGAGCCTGCAAAGCAGTGTGCTGGTGCTGGCCGAGAGGAGGTGAGAGTTTGCCCTCGGCTTGAACGGTACAATAGAGTGGGAGTTTGGTGAAAGTAGATGGATGTGTCGTACAAATCGCTGCTAATCTAAGACAAGCTTCCATGGATAAAGTGGGAATGTGTGTTTTTCTCAATACAGAGAGAACCTGCAGAAACTTCCCCAGCTCTCTGCCATCCATCACAACAACTGCATGTACATCGCACACCACCTGCTCACACTGGGACACCAGTTCCACACCCCATTCAATGACGGAGATACCACCTTCGTAGACTTGGTGCCAGGATTCAGGAAACTTGGTAGAGATGTAATCCTTTTATTACTGGGGCTAAGGGAGGAGTTTGTCTGGTATGAATGAGGATTGAGGAGAAGCTATAGTAAGAACTTCCAAATAGTATAGGAGTCTCCGTAAGGTACGGAGAGAGATGCTGGACGGTGCTGGGATCCGGGGGACTACTAAAGAAGTAGTTGAATTGAAAGAACTTTGGATGCAGAGCACAGCCAAACAGCAGAGAAGGTGGCGGCTAATAAATGAAGACAAGAATGGTTCACTTAACCTGCCTATTTTCCCAGTAGATGATGAAAGCACCTTCATACGTTTCAGTCGGTGCTGTAGCTGTCTGCCATTGTTTTTCTGACAGGCAAAGAGAGTTTTCGGGTCCAGATAAGTTTACAGGAGGAAGAACTTCTTGAAAGGTTGTCCAGCGCGAGAAACTTCCGTAATATGGAGGAGGAAGAGAATTACACTGCAGCACACAAGGCAATAAGGCAGGTGAGAACAGTGCCTGTGAGTATGCTAGCTCTGTGTGTTCCTGTAATGACTCTGTCAGTGCATGTGGCTGATATGCATCACAATGTAAATCCTGAAGCAGGCCTGGGTATGTTGAGAGATTTTGGGGAATAATAAAACGTGTGTGGGGTGTGGGGTGTGGGGTGTGTGGGGTGTGTGGGGTGTGTGGGGTGTGTGGTGTGTGGGGTGTGTGGGGTGTGTGGGGTGTGTGGGGTGTGTGGGGTGTGTACACTCATTCACTGTTCTTATCGGAGGAAGCTATAGCACAGCTGTGACTTAGTCTTCCTTTCAAAGGTTATACACCAGCTGAGCCACCTGGGGAAGGTTTGGCAGGATGTCCTCCCCGTATGTACATACTGCAGGGCCATGGGGAACTTGCTGAACTTGGCCGTCGATGAGATGATCAGCAAAATTGCTGCCTTAGAGGTAGGTGACCTTTTAACCATTTGAGTGCCAATGATTGTTCCTTCTCCCCGGGATAGAAAAATCTCCACTGGCCTTAAAACCCCTTTTGACGTTTGGCTAATAGCCCACGGGCAACGTAGAGGTCAAAATAACATGGCCTATTTCTCTGAGGTTCCCCTGCAAAAGGCACCAGGCCCCCTGCAACGCATTACAGGGCAAAGGATTGACGTCCCGTGTTTCTGGCAGGACATCTCCACGGAGGATGGCGAGCGGCTGTACGCGCTGTGCCTGGCAGTGATTGAGGAAGGTGCCCTTTTATTCACCCCTCTGCCTGAAGAGAGTAAGAACAAGAAGTATCAGGAGGAGGTGCCGCTCTACGTGCCGAAGTGGATGAAATTCAAAGAGTTGATGATGATCTTGCAGGCCAGTTTGCAGGATATTGTGGATCGGTGGGTCACTTTCCTGTACTAGTCTTGGATTCCCTCGTTAAAAGATTATACAGTGTTTTTTTTTTTTTTTTTTTTCATTTAGCATTTTATTTTTGTATTGCTGCCACATTTATTACAACATTCATTCTACAAAGTAGGTTTTGTGTCCATATTATTATTATTATTATTATTATTATTTTAAATGTACCCACCATCGTACGTCACTACCAGATTCTCGATGCACAATCAGTGGCCCAGCTTTAAGCCCAGAGGAACGAAACTGGTCTCTGATTGGGGTTTCCAAATCTGCACTGCCTTCTCAGATTTTGCTGCACTTATTCTTTGTTTGATTATTGAAAAAGTAAAGTTATGCCTTAGAACAACCAGTTTAACCATATTGCCATTATCACTCTAATTTGGTCCTGGAGATTAATTTGTTTTCAGCTACACAAATATATAATTTAGGGGCGGGGGGAGAAATGGAACAAAAATATGAAGAGAACACTTTGATTTTTGTTTTTAACCTTTTTGTTGCCAGGCAGATGTTGCATTGTATTGCTGGTCTGTGGTGTTACTAGGACTGAATTCCTATCAACTTAGTGTGCAGGCTGTAGTGAAGTCTTTTTACAGGACATGTCTGTGTTTGAGCGTAATCTTTCATCTGTTTCTCTCCCCAGCTGGGCAGACAGGAAGGGGCCTCTCGCTATGGAGTTCTCCACCAATGAGGTGAAGAGTTTGATCCGAGCGCTGTTTCAGAACACTGAGAGGAGAGCCGCGGCTCTAGCCCGGATTAAATAAACTTCACGTCAGCAGAAGAAAGCGCCGGTTCCCTCCAGCGGTCTTCAAAGAAACTTCAGGCTTTATACTTGTTTTTTTTTTTTTTAAATTGTACTAATAGTATCTCTGTCTCTAAGGCAAAAAATAAGCTCAACGCTGTTTCATTTACAACACTTTTTTTTTTTTTTTTATAAAGATAGCTGCCCCTTTTTTTTAAAGGGCCATAAATAATCTAACCTCAGAAGTGCCTCTGTCATTCAAAACATTCTGACTGCACTTAAGACCTATGCAACTTTAGATTTTAAGTAATGCTATTGATTACCCTGTTTATAATACATTTGGCACCTACCACAGGAAGAATTTTCTTTAGGTTTTCGATCTAGCCAATACAACATCATCCTTAATTTAATATGGATTAATTTGTCCTTAAATTTGGGAACACATGCTAAGTGGATGTCCACATCTATTATTTCAGAGGGGATAAGGAGAACATTTTCTAGTTATGAATTGCTTGTTTAACAATATCTGCTTCAGGTGAGTAATCAAACATGAAATTAAACCTCTGTTGATCAGATACATTCTTTTA
Source organism: Ascaphus truei (assembly GCF_040206685.1). Taxonomy (NCBI): domain Eukaryota; kingdom Metazoa; phylum Chordata; class Amphibia; order Anura; family Ascaphidae; genus Ascaphus; species Ascaphus truei. The sequence continues at coordinate 42,958,209 of NC_134488.1, read as the reverse complement.
TTTAAGAAATCTCGTCCGTTTAGAGAGGGCTGTCACATATGCTTTATTAATCACAGGTAGTTGATATCATCTGGCTAAAAATATATTCGCTTGAATCAGCAGCTTGTCAGGCTTTTAATCCCAAACCTCCCATCAGTGAGCTAGAGCTTTTTATCCCCAAAAATCTGTTACACCACAGAAATTCTATGTTAAAGACTTGTTATTTGCTTTAATCTGTACAAATGTCAAAAACGGTTCCATACTAGTCCAGATCAAGATAGTTCTTGCCCACAATTGTATAACCTATGGATTAATAGACATAACCCAATGTTTTTTCATGCAAGGTTCCTATGAATCCTTTGGTTCCCCTGGCATCCCTAAAGGGTTCAAAATCAAACAAGGAGATAAAGGGTTTCTCCCAGAGATCCCTATTAATTGCACAACAAGGCTGCTGTAGTGTATAGGGGTATAATACTCCCTGACAGATAGTCTAATAAGGTGTGTGGGGTACACAAAAGTAACAGCTCCCAGCACTGTGGGAGGACCGTTACCAGTAAAAGCCTAATGCAGGCCAAAATAATAACGTTTTATTAGTACAAAAATGACGCATACTCTAATTATCATAAAAACAATTAAAACAAAAGGGTGATTGGTGTTACCTAAGAGGGAAAAGGGTGGACAATCCAAACACAGGTAATCAAATATTCCCTAATGGTGGTAGCTAGATCTAGGTCTGGGGTTAAATAGAGAGGTATCTATCTATGTCTAGATGATCAAGTGTACATAGTGTATCAGATACCTGTATATATGGCTTTAAGGTAACACCCAGATGCCTAGATTGGCTCTGGGACACCAGTATACTGTATACCCTAACGGTGTATCCCTAGATAGGTACCCGTGCCTCACATATTGAGAGGAGGTTCTAACTATGGTAGATATTGGCACAGACTCGGTTACTCGGTAGTAATAGAATACAAGTATCACACAAGAGTAAGTACTCTAACAGCCAACCTCAAAGTGTTTCACATGTGCCAAAATAACCAGTGTTAACTGCGGTACGGATAATCGTAATCTAGTCAGCTGTTAGAGCTCAAAGTCTACTCACAATTGTTGCCGCGCATAATGCATAAAGGCTACAATGCCCGCCGCCTACTGTAGTTTACCCGCCCCCCAATGCACCAGAGCAATCTCACCTGTGACCTCCACGACGTCAACGCGATGACGTCATCCAGACGTACGTTTTGCGCTCGGGGCTGGCGCTTTCTCAAGGTGGGAGGTGACAAAGAGTAGCACTACCTCCTTTTATACCCACGCGCCTAAAGGGTTCCCTGCAATATGTGGGTCATTTGAAAATTGTACCAAATATAGAAGAATTTTTCAATGCATCTGATCAGACGCGCTATTAGAGAGGGTTGGGGTTCCTTACAATGCATCTGATCAGACGCGCTATTAGAGAGGGTTGGAGTTTCTGCAGAATTTCACAATATAATGATAAGGTTCCTTACCAAACAAAAGGTTGAACGCAACTGGCTTAACCTATGGATTCTGGGTATAGTAAATGAAACAACAAAAGACAAAGGCCCAGTGCTACATCCAAAGTGACAAAATACATAGCACAATACTTCAGTGCTAATCTCATGAGTAAGGGTCATTTAGTTAAACCCTTTTTTTTGGTTTTTTGAGCTTGCTGGGATTTGTGTTTATTATGATTATAAATTAAATCAAGCTCCCATGACCCCAAAAATAAATTGGCGTATGTGGGTGTTACAGAGGTAACCACTGCAAAACCTCTACATTGCCGATACCACTTATCATACAAAATAAAGGAAGTCGATGGAACAAATTCCAAGTATGTAAAGAAAATCTCAGATCATGATTTGCCAAAAACCTTTTAACCGCACAAACTCCATCAACATGTCTGATAATATAGTGTGAACGTACATCAGTAGTAGCAAAGGAATCGGAAAACCAACACCGCAAATTGTTAATGAGATTCAAGACGTGTGTAGTCCCTCAAGTCCGATGGCAAACCATCCTAACATTGGGAGACCGGTTCTGTGATTGAAGCAGTCAGACCCAAAAGATCTCCCAATCTCTATTTTTATGCTTTTTTGATAGAAAATACCAGATTCAGTATCTAGGATAAAGTGGATCTCAAAAATAACCATGTTCATTAACCTAGCCATTATCTAAATCCTCTATATTTTCAAGATGGGGAATGGGATTCTGACCCGAGAGAGAAACTTCAATATCAGACCGTTTACAAAAAAGATTCTGGATGTGCCTGGCTTTTATACCAGTTACTACACCCGATGGATAAAAGTGGTGGAAAGACAGAACCGGGATGAAACTTTTCAAAGATCCCAACACATCCTTTCGCTCCATCATCCTCTGGCAAAGAGAATGGGAGAGATAATCCAAATCATGATTGGTAATTGCCAATAGTCTCCTAATACTACGATATCCAGGTGTGGAGCTGCCAGAGAACATTTCAAGACAAAGGTCGTCCGAATTTGTCCTGGAACAGGATTCATATTTCTGTTTACCCACGTTTGCAGCTTCTTCCTGTCAGTTCCTTATTTCAGCTGCATGTATATTTGCTCAGAAAACACACAGTGCCTGTGTGATAGACACAATGTTGCAATCCCTGCCTGTACATTTAGTCAGTGGGTTGCTATAGCAACCTCTGAGATCCTTCTCAGAATGGGCTGTTCTGCCCTCGCCCTGTCTTTGCTGACAGTTAGTTTAGTCCCATCTCACTTCTTGTGTGACCCTTGCTCCTCACTTCCTTTCCCTTCCTGCACTGGCTGAGTGAGTAACCCCTTAATGCTACACACTCCATGGCAAGGCCATTCTGTTTTACCTGCCTCTGATTACAAAGCACCTACACAGAGAAGCACTCTCTCATCACATCATACCATCTGCAATAAAGTTAAGAAAATATCACAGTACTTGGTGTGCTTTGAAAAGGGGGCTGAGTTAAGCTATCTGGCCATACTACATCGAGCATATACCCTGTGGCTACAGAATAGAAATTGTCCCCTGAAAGAAAAAGCCCCTGCACCTCAATACAATAATCAGGACGTACAACAGCTGGAATATAAATGACCTGTAGTTGATATGAATCTCTCTCCCGGCCTCTAATCCTCCCACTGCACCATCTCTGCTTTCCTGTCTAGTCCCTCTGAGTAATTTTGGCTTGGGGCCTAGGGTAGGGATTCTCAAGATTCCTAAACAGGTCAGGTTTTCAGGATATCCCTGCTTCAGCACAGGCGGCTCAATCCATGGCTCAGTCGTAGACCTGTTGGTAGCTCTTGAGGACTGGAGTTGGTCACCCCAACGCCGCCTGTGCAGTGTAATGTTTGACTTTGACCATCAGAGGGCGCTCTCTACCTATTTTTGAGTTATACTGCAATCTAACTCCAAAACTCATTTTTACATTTATATTGTGTATGTACGATATTTATACATAAATTACTTTACCTCGGATAACACCTTCTCTCCCCCCAAACACTAATACGTACATGCTTGTATTTGGGGGGGAAGGTGGTGTTATCCATGGTAAAGCAATTTATACTTAAACCACAACAAATACAAATCTGGTTTAACGGGTAAAATGTAAGGGGGGGAAGAAATAATCTCTCTCATTTTGGAGATCAAGGTTCCTTCAGATCCGCGCCTTTTTCTGCTGGGCAGTGGGCAAGTCTACACACGGACTTATCTGTTCCAATTCATTAAACGCAATGATACATCTTAGGCCTCGGGCATGGTGAAGGGAAGAGCGCTAGGCAGCGCTGACGCTCATGCTCTCCTGCTCAAGCAGGAGCTTTTTTTGTGTCCCTGCATGAGCGTCAGCTTGCGAGCCGGGGCTAGCGCGTCACAGCGCCCACGTCACGGACTGCCATTGGCTTTTGGCAGTCACGTGACCGGCCCTGCGCTTCCCTCAGCGGGAAAACTTACATTTCTCTGTCGGCTGCAATTCCGCACGCCTGCGGAAGCGCCGTCTAAAGCCGTGCTCATTGGGATAATGTTTCCCCTCAGCGCGGTCTTTTTGACCCTGTCCGAGGCCTAACATGCACTGACCCTGACCCCTTGCAGACGCACTTATCAGAACACCCTCCCACTGTCTATGTAACTTCTCTCGACTTAGATTGTAAGTTCTTCGGGAGAGGGACCCCTTTTACTATTGTTTTATGTCTGAAGCTCTTATTCCCATTATATGTTATATTATTCTGTCCTGTGTATTACTGCTGTGACACGCTATGTACATGACTGGCACTATATAAAGATATACATGCATAACATATTTTAACTGCAGATAGCTGTACAAAACAGATGGTCCCTCCCTGAGACACCTTACCGCCCCTCCCCGAGACACCCTACCGCCCCTCCCCGAGACACCTTACCGTCCCTGAGACACCCTTCCGCCCCTCCCCGAGACACCTTACCGCCCCTCCCCGAGACACCTTACCGCCCCTCCCCGAGACACCTTACCGTCCCTGAGACACCCTACCGCCCCTCCCCGAGACACCCTACCGCCCCTCCCCGAGACACCCTACCGCCCCTCCCCGAGACACCTTACCGCCCCTCCCCGAGACACCCTACCGCCCCTCCCCGAGACACCCTTCCGCCCCTCCCCGAGACACCCTACCGCCCCTCCCCGAGACACCTTACCGCCCCTCCCCGAGACACCTTACCGTCCCTGAGACACCCTACCGCCCCTCCCCGAGACACCCTACCGCCCCTCCCCGAGACACCTTACCGCCCCTCCCCGAGACACCTTACCGTCCCTGAGACACCCTAGCGCCCCTCCCCGAGACACCCTAGCGCCCCTCCCCGAGACACCTTACCGCCCCTCCCCGAGACACCTTACCGCCCCTCCCCGAGACACCTTACCGCCCCTCCCCGAGACACCTTACCGCAACGTATATGGGACCGGATGTTGATGGAGAAACTAACCCACTCACACAGGGACTCCATGGAGACGTTGTATTACACGTGATCGCGCTGGATGGATTTTCATGACGACGTATAAATCGTTGTCATTTACTTATGAAAAACCCGCGATGATGAAGAATTTGCTACCTCTGCTATTTCCCCTCCCGGACAGGCTAGCAGAAACAATTTCAGCACTGCAGGAGTTAAATAACTTCCCACAGACGATTATAAACAGTGAAATCTAGTTAAACACGATTTATTACATCACTTCAACAAAAAAACAGGGCAAAAACATGAGCGTTTGACAGAGAATGATTACCAGAGGTATCAATTATCCTAATTACATAAAAATCCACCATACCAGCCCGTTATAATCGGATCTGAACAGTGGTCCACATTTTGGCCCTGTATGCAATATCTGTAACCCTTTCCCTGCCAGCAATGTACCGCTAAGCTTTGGGCCATCGGGTTCAATGTTCAGAATAATGTTACCTGCCTCCTGTTTATTGGTTCATCAGCTTCTCTAAACCTTCTGTTGCACAGTGCATCTGGGAAATAGATATAATAAAAATATATATATATATATATATATATATATATATATATATATATTTTCCCCCACATACAGTACATGTCACATCTATTGTGTATAATGCAGAATAGTCTCCTGGTCACTTATTTTCCTTTGAAAGTGGATAAATGTCTCTTCACTTTTGCACATCTTCACATCTTCCAGTTTGTTTTGGAAAGATGAGCTTTAAGCTGAAGTTCCAGCTATAAGAGGCACTGGTGTTAATATTGGTACATTCTCCTGCATGGCTCCTTCTAGTCATCCTATAATAGGTAAAGACATATTGCTGGGTTAGAACTGTACTTTGTTTTTTTTACTTTATACAGCAGCAATACAAGAGAGGGAGAGGCAGAAGGAGAGAGAGAGGAGAGAAGAGAGCGCTTACCTCTATGATGTGATGGATCCAGTCTAAGAACGCCACTATTTTAGTGTACACGCCAGGACGATTGGGTTCAGCACACCCCATGCCCCAACTCACCACGCCAACTAAGCGCCAGGTGTAGTCTGTCTGACATACCAAGGGGCCACCACTGTCGCCCTGCAAAGGACAAGGACAGAGAAGGTCAAAGAAACTTGCTGATTGAAAGAGTGACTTCCACTGTCAAACCCCACCACTGCCAGAGGGGCGAGGAACTCACTGCTCAGGCAGTGACGAGGTTATAGATGAAGTCTCACTAGGTTACACTTTCTCCACAATTCCGGCTTGCTCTGAATATATAATACAGGCTGTAAGAAGCCCTCCTCAACTTAAGGAAACAATGCTACTGAGATTCTAACACTGCAGGGGTCAGGGCCAGTAATTGAGCCGTTTTGAGAATATTGCAACGTCTGGAGGGTTCCCCTGTTTGGGAGGATGAAGACATAGGAACCATTTAAACCAGATGATTAGGAAGGCACAAATGATCGGCAGAGCAATGCTGGCCCCTCTGTTGGTGAAAGGATAAGAAGCCCGGGCAAGCTCTGAGACCACCGTACCATACACTCATCAGCCTCGTCACCTACACAGAGCCAGGACCCCTACTGCTTGGATTACGTATTCCATTCGTAGCAAAGATATGAAAGTGGGTCTGAATGTCCCCAAAACCGGCTTCCTTCACCTGACATGTCAGGCAGGGGTTAAACTGCAGGTGAAGGTAGTAACATGAATTGAGCACTCTGGGGCCCATGGTTTTTTCCCTCATTAAGCTCCAAATGTACCAATCAGGGTACTATCACAGAGAAACGCCCAGTGAGTACGATGGGGGTCTGCGTATGAAAATGCCCTGATTGACACTATAGGATCTTAATGAGTAACCCACACAGTATTGTTTTGTATTGTATGTCTTTATTTATATAGCGCCATAAATGTACATAGCGCTTCACAGTAGTAATACATGTGGTAATCAAATAAATAACAGATAATATAAATAATAGATCATGGGAATAAGTGCTTTAGACATAAAAGTAACATTACGGAAGGGGAGTCCCTGCCCCGAGGAGCTTACAGTCTAATTGGTAGGTAGGGAGAACGTACAGAGACAGTAGGAAGGAGTTCTGGTAAGTGCGTCTGCAGGGGGCCAAGCTTTATGTGCCATGTGTTCAGAATATCCACAGTGCTATTCATATGCTTCTTTAAGCAAGTGTGTTTTGAGGTTGGTCTTAAAGGTGGATAGAGAGGGTGCTAGTCGGGTACTGAGGGGAAGGGCATTCCAGAGGTGTGGGGCAGTCAGTGAGAAAGGTTTAAGGTGGGAGAGGGCTTTAGATACGAAGGGGGTAGAAAGAAGACGTCCTTGAGAAGAACGCAAGAGTAAGGCGAGTGTTGACATACCGCGCCCAGCGGTGCCAGATTGTTCCACGTCAATGAGATTCACCCTCCTAACCTTGAGGCAACAATTAACCACGTCATAATAATCTGTGGAAAACAAAAGAACAGATCCTGCGCTCCTACCAATTTGGGCTAAAATATACTGGTGACATGTTCACATTTAGAACCTAAGGCTGTGTAACAAAGGAGTCATTTGGTTGCATCTTTTGATCAAAATATGATACAAGCCGCCAACCTCGTCAAGGTAACCTCCGTTTAGAAGGTACCTACATTGAATATATGTCATTTCTTATTGTCCTATGGACTAAACTTTGTGAAGTATGTGAAAGTGCCCTGAAGGGGTTAAATAAATGAAGCTTATGATTTAGTGCAATTAAAAATTGGCCAAAGCCAGTATCAGAGTTCCCTTATTATAAAGGTGACCTGTGGGTGCACAAATACCCTGGGGTGACATATTAATGCTGACATATATCTGTTCTGTCAGCCACAGACACTCACCTGCTCTTCGGTGGCGGGTGATGTGTGGACTGACAATGAGGTGTGTTGTACCTTTATGCCAGTTGGAGAATTGGTAGGGGCTCTGTGCTGAAGGGAGGAGCCACACACCTCCAAGGAACGGCTATGTAAAGCAGAAACCAGGCGAGACGATAACCTGCCCCTGTGACGCAATGTATCAGTCAGAATAATTTGTGCATCGGGTAACTCCTCCCTAACTCCAACACCCCGAATTGTGAGGGGGATGTACATGGGGCAAGAAACATGGTTACAAGTCCTTGACATTGAGATTACAAGGCGAAAAATGTAAAAAAAAAAAAAAACGCTTGCGTCTGTTTTCTTCCCAACGTGGCAATACAACATAGACCCCCTTTTATAGCTTCCTGTCCATTTTTAAACATGCATATTTCCCCATCGCCTGTTGGATTACACAGGTTGTGGGATAGGAGAGTGCAGAATCAGGAAACCCATCCAAAGGCAGTCGTTTCATTCTTTTGGCCTCATCAGTTTGGCCACGGTTTCGGCTTTGTGATGCTGCTCGGGCCGGTATATTAGACAGTCATACAGAGGGTTTTTACGGTCAGTAGTACCCAATAATTAAAGACAAATTGTAACTAGTAGCTGGGTGCTGGGAGACACTAGCCCTGGTAATTAAATCAAACAGCACAAGGAGGTTCAGCACACCAACATGGAGAAGAATAGTTCTGCCTTGTGCAGCACGGACAGTGTACCCATCGCTGTACATAGAATTGTTGCAGACACAGTCCCTGCCCTGCAGAGCTTACAATCTATTTTTTGGTACCTGAGGCACAGGGACATCCCCAAGGTCACAAGAAACAGACACTGGGATTATGATCCAAGCTCCCACTGAGCCGCTTCTTCAGCACAGGGGTGGCCAACTCCGGTCCTCAGGGGCCACCAACAGGTCAGGTTTTCTGGATATCCCTGCTTCACTACAGATGGCTCAACCAGTCCCTGATTCAGCACAGGTGGCTCAGAGTCAGTCTTCGGTTGAGCCACCTGTGCTGAAGCAGGGATATCCTGAACACCTGACCTGTTGGTGGCCCTTGAGGACTGGGAGCTGGTCACCCCTGGTGTAGCAAAACGAGATTTACTTAGCCATAAGTCAATACAAAAAAGCAAACATCTTGCTGGCATTTCTATGTCAAGAGCACCTTTCTCAAGGGTTGCATAAGTGGCTGTAAATTACATGCAATATTGGGGTGAATGAAGCAGGATTTGGGCTCCTGTGGAAGACACGCCTAGCACTTATGAGTAACTCCTCTTTATCACCGCGAATATGTGTCTGCTGCACAGAATTCTGAGTAACAAAAGACTAGTTAAGACCCCAAGGCCTTTACCTGACAGGCGTCTACTTTGCCAGCGAGATATCCAGCGCAAAGCATTCTGGGAGTGATGTCACCATCATAGACGCAGGAGCTGTTGCACTTCCTGGTGCTGATAAGGGGAAGCATGGCCTCCTTCAGACTTCGCGGCATGTGAGCTGGTGAAAAGCAAAAAAGGAAAAAGAGAGGGTCCCGAGAGACCCTAAAAAGGTGCAATTCTTTTTTAATTTAATAATTAAATCTGAAACAGCTAGGGGGCAGAAAACAATTCATTTTTTAATTTTTAGTATTTTTACGTTATCTTACTTTATCCACCCTAATAAAATCATAAATCAGATTTATGTTACACTCGAAGAGCCAATATTAAATGGAACAGGATAAGCGAGAAATTGTAGCAGTAAAACGATTATGGTTTCTTTGGAAATTAATTACAAATTGCCTTTCTTTGGGGCCTCTGAAACAGGGAGTGTTCTCCGATTAACGAGGCGATTCGGAGAAGAAATCTCAATTCTACAGCGGCGATTAACATCAATAAGATGATCGTGGCTACTAGAATTGAGCGAGTTACAAAAACTGCAGATAATTGCCGATAAGTGGCTTATCGGCGTGCGTTTGGCAATTTTTTTTTTCGGAATACATTTTTGCCGAAATTTTCTAGTATCGCCAAAATTTCGGCGCTTACAGAAAAGCAGTAGGCTTTTTTGACGATAAGCTGCCGATAACTGACTTATTGGACCTTTCTGCATAGGCCCCCAAATGTTTTCTGTACCCTTAGCCCACCTCAGAGAGAGTCAAAGATAAAGGCAGGGGAAGAGAACGGGGCCTTGTCTGAACACGCAGGGACCTCAAACAATAGGAATCCCTCTTAAGTCTCAGATCACCGTGTTTACAAACTTTAAAAACACGATTTTAAAACACTTATAGGTGACAGGTTTTGGTCAATCACCCAGATCATCCCCTCAACCATGTTACTGCTATTAGTACACTTTGCCCCTAGGAGGGACTGATACCTTAGACATGTCACTGGCATTAGTACACTTTGCTCATAGGAGGGACTGATACCTTAGACATGTCACTGGCATTAGTACACTTTGCTCATAGGAGGGACTGATACCTTAGACATGTTACTGCTATTAGTACACTTTGCTCATAGGAGGGACTGATACCTTAGACATGTTACTGCTATTAGTACACTTTGCCCCTAGGAGGGACTGATACCTTAGACATGTCACTGGCATTAGTACACTTTGCTCATAGGAGGGACTGATACCTTAGACATGTTACTGCTATTAGTACACTTTGCTCATAGGAGGGACTGATACCTTAGACATGTTACTGCTATTAGTACACTTTGCTCATAGGAGGGACTGATACCTTATACATGTTACTGCTATTAGTACACTTTGCTCATAGGAGGGACTGATACCTTAAACATGTCACTGGCATTAGTACACTTTGCTCATAGGAGGGACTGATCCACAGTGGTGGGATTCAGAAATTTTAGCAACAGGTTCTCCATCACCCTGTAAAATATAGATGAAATATCTATATAAGGTGCGGAAATTTTTGATGCCCAAAATGTTGCCGCTCTAGGCCTGGACTTATGGGAATTCTGCAACTGGGAAAGCCATTGAACCTCATTGTGGATGGGTGCCGAGAGGTTCCCACACAGCCATGATCCATCCCCTCATACCCACACAAACCACCCCTCATACCTTCCCCTCAGGGAAGAGGAGAAGGAAGAAGAAGAGGATGATGATGAGCAGGAGGAGGATCAGATGGAGCTGGAGTGGGAAACAGAGGAGACACCTTCCTCTGGAGCCAAGGAGCGGGAGACCGGTTCCTCTGGAACTAGTTCATGACTTTGTTGTGGTGCCAGTCGCATTAACCTGCGGTGTGTCTCCCTTTCCTGTGGCAGTCAGCGGGGGGAAGGATTCAGTGTAGAGGACAGACAGCCAGCACTTTGCTGTCGGACCCCTCTTTCACCCGGCTACTAGGTGAGCGCGCGGCAGGAGTTACACCGCACCCAGGGTCTGCCCATTACCCCGCTCTCGCCGCCGGCCTGCGCTCCGGGGTAGTGGAGGACATGGAGCCACTGCAGCTTGAAGGGGCAGGAGTGGGTGATAGAGGAGGCGCAGGGTCCCTGTCTGAGCGCCCCGAGCGTGCCCGGCTGAGCGAGAACACCCGCCACGCATCTTTCCTTTATGGCCGTGCGATGTCACATGGCGCCGCGTTACGTCACTTAGCATTCTGTGGTCATAGACACGGGCCCACGTGATGCAGTCACATAGCGTTGATATGGAAACGCGGCGCCATTTGACATCGCACGGCCATATTGAAAAGATTTGCAAAGGAAAGATACCGCCCGCACCGGTTCTGCGAACTTGTGAAATTTTAGGAACAGGTTGCGAACCGGCAGAATCCCACCACTGCTGACCCCTTAACCATGTTGCTGGCATTAGTACACTTTGCCCCTAGGAGGGACTGACCCCTTAACCAGGTCACTACATTAGTACACTCTGCCCCAAGGAGGGACTGACCCATTAACCATGTCACTGCCACACTCTGCCCCTAGGAGGGACTGGCCCCTTAAACATGTCACTGCTGCGACTTCCAGGTGTGCCTTCAAGATGGCTGCTTAACATCAGAGCTCTGCACCTGACCGTTCTTTATCAAATGAAATTGTTGGTTTCACCTACTGTGGATTGTAGGCCAAGCTCAGGGTTTCTCTTTAGAGACCTGTATGACTACGAATCTCTCCTTGGAAGTTAGGTAATATTCATGCTAAGGCTGCGCTTATAGTGCCGGCGATGCAACGTTGCAGCAAAACAAACGTATTGCCGCCGTCGCGTGCGTTTATAGTAGAAGCGGTGCAACGGCTTGGTCGCGATCGCTGGAAGTCAAGTCAATTTGATTTTTCCAGCGACCGCAGAGTGACGTCACCGTCGCCATAAGCGCAGCCTAAAGCCGTTACTTTGTTCTGTGGTGAGTTGTTTACTGAGACTGCAATGCCTGGATCAGCCTGAAGGGGGAGTGCTGTGTTCACATATCACACAGACTGATCTTCCGGATCCTTCCCTATATATCAGGAATATATTCTGTTTATTCTCAGCACAGTGTAACACTCACCACTGGATTTCTATTCTCTTGGCTTGTTTGGGGAAATAATCTGTAAGTGATTTCTCTAAATTCTGAGCCCAGTGCTGATACTGTTCCTGTGGCAAACCTGTCTGGGTGTTACGGGATTGAGAGACGATCATTAGCACAACCTGAGCCAATGAAAGAAATGATAGAATTCCTGGAGAAATTTGCAGAAAATTTGGATAGGAACTAGGACCGCCTCAAAGCTTCGTTGGGCAGTATTTGGTCGGTATCCAGGAGTCCCCCCCCCCCAACCTCCGGGGCCCAAGTCTGAATCTGCCCCCTGCCGGGACCCCCTCTCAACCTCAGGGCCCAAGTCTGCATCTGCCCTCTGCCAGGATCCCCCCCAACCTCAGGGGTCAAGAATCTACTCTCTGCAGGGACCCCCTCCCAACCACAGGGGCCAAGTCTGACTGCCCCCTGGCAGGACCCCCTCCCAACCTCAGGGGCCAAGTCTGACTCTGCCCCTGAATATTTTCTCCTAGGAGGGACTGACCCCTTAAACATGTCACTGCCATTAGTACACTTTGGCCCTAGAAAGGACTGACCCATTAAACATGTTTGTCAATAATAGTAATTGCTTCCAACCAAGTCCCAGTTTTATAATGAACCAGTCTTGGTTTTGTGTTCCCATTGATGGTCTGTAAGCTGCTTTAGTATAATAAAGTAAGCTCTGAACAAAGACCGGACTGGACCATTATCACAGTGCTGACCTGGAGTTATGGGCAGGCAGGCCATTGGTTTTCAGTGATGTTAACTTACTGCTGTCAGGGTGAGTGTGCCCCCAGCCGGAGACCCAGCACTCCGTTCCCGCGGGGAGCTCCTGGTCATACTGAGGCAAACATACCGGACGCACGCTATCTGTGCGGAAAACTGATGTTAGTGTCAACTACAGCGGACGCGTCACAGGGAATAACAAACAGGAGGGTCGGAGGGGATGCCGCTGATAATGGAAGCAAAAAGGTACGATACAGATGCAGCAAAGGTTATTGTACCCGCCGCTGGTAACGCAGAATATCGCGTTATAACGCAGAATATCACAGATTTTCCATAGGAATCAAAGACAGCGATAATACAGAATATCACAACATATCCCTCACCATAATGCAGCAGAGGTTAAAATAACCCTGGTTATATCTGTATAGGTACAGACACAAGCAGAGAAACGCGCGCCATCATAGCGCAATACATTATTTTTAATGCTAAAAAGAAAGGAGATGTAGGGGCTCATTCTCATAGCTCCGAAGTTGTCGTGCCAAATCGCACGGTGTGACATGTGCAGAAGTGGAGTGAAAAGGGAGAAAACCCCCTATTCTCTATTGCAAACGGCTTCTTCTAAACGGCTTCTATAAATAGTGACAAATTATGCGGTGTAACAGGCAAACCGCCCGGATTGTACGCGCGTTAAAAGCGGGGTGACCTGAGGTGCTAACTCCATCCCCAATCTGATATATGGGGTTTTGCTCTCTCGGCCAAACCCAGATTTAGGCTCTGGATGTAACCCACATGATATGAGGTGGTGCGAAAAAATTCAAGTGTTTAGAAGCGGTTTGCATAACGGAGCTACAAGAATAGCGGTTATAGTAAAAACAATGCGAGTTTGAGGCTTTTTTGACAAACCCATCGGTTTGGCAGAACCAGAGTTAAACCACATCTAAAAAAGCCTTTTAGACACAGTTTGGACATGCGAGAACGGCTTACAGAATAGCAAAGCGTGCCAATACCATCGGAAAGGGCTCTTTACAAGCAGGTTGTCCCACTTCAGAGATACCAGAACAGGTCCCTGTAAGCCCTTCTCGCAGTCTGTATGTACTGCATCTGAAACCAGGATCCTTACCGGAATAATTTAAGGACTTTTCAAGCTTCATCAGAGCTATGTCGTAATCATGGCTTCTGTCATCATACTTCTCGTGATAAATGATCTTCTCCACAGTAGATGGCAGTGTGGCATGCCTCACTGTGTGTGAGTGACTAACAATGCCTGCAAATATGGACCAGCTGGACAGCTGAGGGGACCTGTAGCTTAACCCAGGGGAGAAGCCCGTGTCAGTATGTAGACAGCAGATGGACAGAGAAACCGTGAGAGGGGGGAGAACAGGAGACAGAGAGACACCGTGAGAGGGAGGAGAACAGGAGACAGAGAGACACCGTGAGAGGGAGGAGAACAGGAGACAGAGAGACACCGTGAGAGGGAGGAGAACAGGAGACAGAGAGACACCGTGAGAGGGTGGAGAACAGGAGACAGAGAGACACCGTGAGAGGGTGGAGAACAGGAGACCGAGAGACACCGTGAGAGGGAGGAGAACAGGAGACAGAGAGACACCGTGAGAGGGAGAACAGGAGACAGAGAGACACCGTGAGAGGGAGGAGAACAGGAGACAGAGAGACACCGTGAGAGGGAGGAGAACAGGAGACAGAGACACACTGTGAGAGGGAGAACAGGAGACAGAGAGACACCGTGAGAGGGAGGAGAACAGGAGACAGAGAGACACCGTGAGAGGGAGGAGAACAGGAGACAGAGACACACTGTGAGAGGGAGGAGAACAGGAGACAGAGACACACTGTGAGAGGGAGGAGAACAGGAGACAGAGACACACTGTGAGAGGGAGAACAGGAGACAGAGAGACACCGTGAGAGGGAGGAGAACAGGAGACAGAGAGACACCGTGAGAGGGAGGAGAACAGGAGACAGAGACACACTGTGAGAGGGAGAACAGGAGACAGAGAGACACCGTGAGAGGGAGGAGAACAGGAGACAGAGAGACACCGTGAGAGGGTGGAGAACAGGAGACAGAGACACCGTGAGAGGGAGGAGAACAGGAGACAGAGACACACTGTGAGAGGGAGAACAGGAGACAGAGAGACACCGTGAGAGGGAGGAGAACAGGAGACAGAGAGACACCGTGAGAGGGAGGAGAACAGGAGGCAGAGACACACTGTGAGAGGGAGGAGAACAGGAGACAGAGAGACACCGTGACAGGGAGAAGCACAGGAGGCAGAGACACACTGTGAGAGGGAGGAGAACAGGAGACAGAGAGACACCGTGAGAGGGAGGAGAACAGGAGACAGAGAGACACCGTGAGAGGGAGGAGAACAGGAGACAGAGAGACACCGTGAGAGGGAGGAGAACAGGAGGCAGAGACACACTGTGAGAGGGAGAAGAACAGGAGGCAGAGACACACTGTGAGAGGTCGGAGAATGCTGCTGGTAGGGAGTGAAACGTTTGACCTACTTGTGCACGCAGTGCGCTGCTGTGATGATCCACTGATGTGCCACGATGGACCCACCGCAGACATGTTTGTTGTTGAGGTACAGGCTGACCTGCCACGGCCAACGTCCCAGCAGAGCGTCACTTCCCCCAATGATTCGGGCAGACTTGGAACGAGTCCCACATTCTGCAGAGAGAGGTTAAGGTTTAACATTTAGCATATACATGGGAAGCGACTTGATCATCTTTATCTCTTGGTGATAAGACCGTGTGTCAGTCCTGTAATACTGTGTTTTTTGTTTGCAAAGTAATTATGAAACGCAAACTTAAGTATGTGATCGGCTTGAATCCAGTGTTACCGGAGAAATGCAAAGCATATTCCATTTCTTTCCCAAGATACAAATAAGAAAGACCGTTACATTAAGAGGAATTCATCTTTCTAAGGGGCCTATTCTAGAAGCCTTCATAAAAAATAAATCGCTGGGCCATTTACGCCGCCATTTTTTGAGCGTTGCTATCACGGTATCAGAAAGCCTCGATTACCTGTGATAGCAGAATTCCAAAACGGGCGAGAAGCCGGCGGCGTGATGATCGTCTCTCTCAAAAGGTCTTACGCGGTGATTTCTTTCGGCTGCATAGAGAGCCGCCTCTCCCTGGTAAATCTCACCCGAAATTAACGTTTTGGAATATAAATTGTATTACAGTACTAGTATATTGTATATTGGGGGTCTCCGGAGCAGAACCGCGTTGATTTCATGTCCGGGGACCCCCTGCTTCCCGAGATACAAGCTCCACTATGGGGTGCCGGTATCTCTTATGCATTTAAATGTCTCGCGTCACGTGACCGTGGGAATAAAATGCATAGGAGATACAGGCCCAGTTATGGGGGGCCGGTATCTCGGGAAGCTGGGGGTCCCCGGACCTCAATTCAGCGCGGTTCTGCTCCGGAGACCCCCTGCTCATCTACACTAGTATTAAAATGTATATTAAAACAGCTTAAAACAGCTTCATTACTTTAGCAGCCAGACGCTAAGGCAATGAAGGGGTTAAAACTCAATAGCCTGTTTCTTGGGGCAGAGGGGGTGGATGAAGGGGGTAGTAGTCACAGGGTGGGTGGTTAGGCCTGCCAGGAAGGTTGCGGGAGCAGTTAACCCCTTCACTACCATAGTGGTGGGAACCCTAAAATGTGACATCACAGGCCCTATATAAGGCCTGTTCCGTCTCATTTTAGCTCAAGAAGACGATGAGACAACACCCGTTGTGGATTTACCACTGGGTTTTGAATTGACAGATGAAGATTGAAGATTTTTGTTACCTGTTCCTAATCTTCAAGGTGGATGGAGATGGATTGCCGGTGATGAAGTCGCGGGTCGAGAGCTAGCAGATACACCGGGAGTCGGAATGTATGTAAATGTCTTTTTCAGGTTTTTTTTATTGTATTTCTTTTTATGTTTGTGATTGCCCATTGACTGCTAATATATTTATCTGTGCCCCTTTAGGGTACAGATAAATACAGTGCCAGCCAATGCATTTTTTGGCAAATGCTTGTTTTCTATTGATTGTTATTTTTTCGATTTCTGTTTATTGTTTGGATTAAATTGTTTTGAATTTGGATGGCTTGTTTTTAGTAAATTTTAGGATTGGTTAGCGTTTTAAATGAATTATTTGTTTTGTTGGCTGCTGGTTTTATTTCTTTAATTGATTGGTTGGATAGATGTTTATTTATTTGTATGCTTATATTTTGGAATAACATAATTGGAATTATTTTGCTGTTTTAGTGATTGATGTGTAGTTGAGGCTTTTTAGTTCTTTTATTGTTGGGTTGTTTAGGTGCTTGTGTATTTCTTTGATTATTATGTATTTTTGGCCTTAATTATTTTTATTAGGTTGAACATTGAGTGATATAGTGGCTTATTATGCCCATATTATATGGGTATGATGTGCCAATCAGTGGGTATAGGGTGGGTATAGTGGGGCCTGCGTGGGTGGTTAGCCTCCCAGGTGGGTAGCGGGGGGACGGTGTTAACCCCTTAATCACCTTAGCGGTTAATAACCACTATAGTAATTAAGGGGTTAGGGCCCAATAGCTTGTATTTTTTTCTTGTATTCTTGCTGGCATCGGAGGACATGGACCTGCAGTATGCTGACGAGGATGCCTTCATGATGGCAGCAGTAAGTTGAATGTTTTCATTACTTTATTAATGCTGGCTGGCTAATGTTTGATTTTATAATGGGCAAATGCACTATTATCCATATCTGGATAATAGTAATTTTGCCCATTACTCTACTGTATGTGTTTGGGGGGGTTGTTGGGGGTAGAGGAGGTGGGTAGTAGGGTTGTTATGTTTTAAAATATTAATTGTGGGTAGCGAGGATGGGTGAAGTTGGAATTTGGCCCATGGTGGGTGTTTATATACCTACTGGGTGGGTAGCGGGAGGGGTTAACTCCTTCATTACCTTAGCGCTATTAACTCGCTAAAGGTAATGAAGGCATGAATCTGATGCAGGAAAAATGCATTTTTTTTTCTAAATCCTGTCTCGCCGCTTCACATCAACTTTTCCTGGCGTGAGGATTTTGGGAGAAAAATCACCATTCTAGAGCTACGATTTGTCTCGAAAAACTGATCGAGGTTACTAGAATTGCACGAGTTTCAGATAAGGGGCTTATCGCCGCTCACCCGCCGATCTTTTTTTGACGGCTGAAAAAAATTTGCGATTCATGCCTTTATTGCCCACTTATCGAGGCTTAATGATTAGCAGTTGGCATTTTGGCTGAAAAGGCCTCGATAAGTGGCTTATCGAAGCGGCCCCTAAGACTGGTGATTACACGGGTAAGCTGATTAAAACCTTTTCTTGTTGCCCTCTAGGTTTAACAGACACATATTACACTTCTCCAGTGATTAAATTATATTGTATAGAGCAATGTTTCTAAAGCAGTGTGCTGGGGAACCCCAGTGTGCCGTGAGCCTCTGCTGAGGGTGCTGGGGAACCCCAGTGTGCCGTGAGCCTCTGCCGAGGGTGCTGGGGAACCCCAGTGTGCCGTGAGCCTCTGCCAAGGGTGCTGGGGAACCCCAGTGTGCCGTGACCCACTGCCGAGGGTGCTGGGGAACCCCAGTGTGCCGTGAACCTCTGCCAAGGGTGTACCAGGGAAACCCAGTGTGCCATAAGGGTGCTGGGGAACTCCAGTGTGCCATGAACCTCTGCCAAAGTGTGCCGGAGAACCCCAGTGTGCTGTGAGTCACTGCCAAGGGTGTGCCCGGCACAGAGGAGAGCGTGGAGCCTCTGATCTCCAGACAGCGCAGAGCGTACCCGCTGAGCAGCGGACATGTTTGAGGTGTCTGGGAGGAAAGAGGGAAGGAGTGAGGGCGTTGTGTGTGAGGAGGGTGAGGGAAGTTAGGCTTTTTGTTGTGGGGGGGGAGGGGGGGAATAGGTAGTTTAAGAGCATGGGAGAAAATGGGGTGTTTATGTTTAGTATTAAGAAAGAGTCTGTGTGTGGTGGGAGATAAATGTGGCACGTGTGTTGAGTAATAGTGAGTGTGAGGGTGAATCTGGAGTGTGTAAGAAGAGGGTGGGGGTTAGCACTTGTGAGACGGATGGCGAGGGCAAGTGAAGTACGGGATGAGTGAAATCTTAAGAGCAGGGGTGCCCCAAGATTTAAAAAGTCCTGCAGGGGTGCCCCTGTGCAAAAAGAGGCCGAGAGCGCCTGGTATAGAGCTCTTCAAACATCACAGATACATACAAAAGAAATGATCCTGCACTCAAAAAAGTCTCAATAATATTAACAAAATCTATATGTCATTATCATTTCAAATATACATGGCTGTGGGACTACCTCAGCTATCACGTACGGAGACCATGCAAACCCACCCAAAAACAAAGGAGAAATACCATGTGCGGCGCACTCAAAGAATCCCACAAACATGTATTAAATATTAACCCAAAAAAATAAACAAATAAAGAACACTGCATATAAACTCCAGCAAAAAGCTCATAAAATTTGTCCTGACCACAGCGTGTACAGAGATTATTTACCCCGTTATCCTGGGAATTACTATCAACATTAGCTAGTTTAAATAGCAGTTACACGCACAGTATTTTCTCTGGAGTTTAAATGCCGTGTCCTTTTTTTGTGGTTAATGTTTAATGCATGTTTGTGGGACTCTTTGCGTGCACCTCAAATGGCATTTCTCCCTTCTGTCTTGGGGGGGGGGGGGGGTTGCTTGTTCAGAGGTCGCAGATCTTTTCCCTGTGTCCCGCAGAAGATTGGGAAGAACGGAGCATGGAGTTTACATAAGCAGAGGAGATGTTGACATGGGGATACACGGTGTAGGTCTCTTCCAAGTGGAGCATTCAGAGTTAGTATAAATAAGAAGTATTGTAGATGTCGGAGGTAATTGAAAAGCAGGTTTGGGAAACTGTGGGTTTTAAGTAGGTCCCCACTTTTTCTTCGTATACAATATTTACAAAATCTCAAACATGCTGCAGTATAGAATGATACCGTATATCAGGTACAGAAACCCAGGAGCAGACTCTGTTATAGGGTCCATGTGTTTGAGGATAGCTTTTATAATAGGGTTACCAGCAGTCCATATTAATTTTTATTTTTTTAATTTTTTAAACAGGACACCAAAAGCCACACACGTGCATGTTCATCACCGCTTGCGCGGTTGGCGTTCCTGGACATTTAGAGTTATTAAAAAAAATTCCTCCTGAACGGCGACCTTCCAGTCAAGAAGCCGGACATGTTCGGGAAAATACGGAGGCATGGTAACCCTATTTTATAATGAACAAGGCAGGTGACAGAGAAGCAAAAGAGGAAAGATGGATGGGGCTCACCTGAACATTTTATGGCAACAATACGACCAGAAACACACCCGCGCCTGCAGATTGAAAGGTTGAGACATGAGCCCACCCGAAGAATACACTGCCAAGCCTAGATTGGTTTATTCATTAAACCACGATAGTGCCGATCGTGGCACGTTGGGCTGTACTATTTTTCACCATTATGCGAGTGAAGTTAGTTTTCATTATACCTTTAAAGACACAGATTTACGCCAACATGACCTGTCTGAAATGTTCTCCGTGCAATGCGCGCGCCGGCCTGTAACGCAAACTACGTACCAACCTTATTTTTTATTTGTTTTTCCGTCTGTTATTGATTATCACGTTTTATGTTAAATAAAAGGCCCAAAGCTTGCCGTAGAGTATGCACATGGCAGCCTCTGCAGGTCATTCTCACTCTATTCACTACAGCAGGCAGCACAGAGCTGCTTCCTAGGCAGACTTTCAAAGAGACCTATCGGAGAAACGCTCTGGTCCTGCTAGGTTTACCAGCTTTCTCGATTTGGGATTGGGGCTCATTTTTCAGGAATAAAAACACATATTAAAAATCAGTGCGCAGATTAAAAAAAAAAAAAAAAAAACGACACATACAGCGTGTTGTACAGCGTGGGGAAGAAATCGTGAAAACGAGGAAAAATGCGGGACGAACCGCACCTTTAATTATGAACAAAAACAACATTAATATGGAAGAAAAAAAGTTTTGCGAGTCATCCTTTTAGTGCATGAGTGGCCAACTCCAGTCCTCAAGGGCCACCAGCAGGTCATCTGAATATCCCTGCTTCAGCACAGCTAGCTCAGCAGGGATATCCTGAAAACCTGAGGACTGGAATTGGCCACTGCTACTTTATTGTAAGCTGAAAAATATAGTTAAAAAAAAAGGAACACTTAAGCCCCATCAGTGCTAAAGAGAAGGAGCTTAAGAGTGCTGGGATAATCAGTCCTACTACACATTTCTGTAAGTGATTACTTCCATTCCACTATCAGAAATATGAATGGGAGCATTAAATCATACAGATCCCATCCCCAACCAGAAGAACGTTACACACCTTTATTTTCCCAATGGCTTCCTGGGGTGTTAATATACATAGAACCGTTAGACTTTTATGGGATTTATTCATAGGTTGCATACCTGATTTGCCAGATATGTTCAATTCCAGAGGTCTGACCAAGTGGTACTTGAACAAATTCTTGGCTGTGGTTTAACTTGATGTCTGTCATATTCACGCCTTTGTGTTGCGTCAACCTTCAGGAAGAGGACACAGTGTGGGATCAATGGGATACACCACTCCAGAAAGATTAAGCATTGCAATGCATTACTGTCCTTCAGCAGTAAATGTGCTAATCACTTTGCAGGAGGTTATATGATGAATTGCTTTGTGTTGCTTAACACTGCTCCTTTCTCAACATAATTACCACAAGCTCCCACTCAAAAATGCTGATCCCATCCAGATGTTGAGATGGTTGTAAAGGGGTTGGTGGAGGTTGGGGGTTAGTTTTGGCTTTTAATACAAGCATCCCCAAATGTCACTGGCCTGGATTTACATCTTCAGGTTGGCAGGCAGGTGGTAACCCTAGTTTGCAAGTCGACCCAAAAAACACACATTCATTGGCAATATTTCACACTAGATTTGGCTGTATGAATGCTTCTCAAATATAATTGTTTAAAAACTGCTTTGGAATTGAAAAAGTACAAATTAATACAGAACTATTACCAATACAAACCTGGTTCTGTGTCATCATAAGCTTTGGATGCAACCCAATCTGATCCTAGTATATCCTGGTTCAAAAAAACCTCATGAAGACATGGAGTTAGGTTGTCAATATATTAATTTAATTGTAGGTATGGCTTTATTGGGCACACCAGCATTCTAAGTATTGTGCAGGATTGGAATGGAAGGGGGATTACTCTTTGACCATCATATTTCCCTTTGTAACGTACACCTTGAAGTAGACAGCGATACTGTACCTGATGTATCCCAGATGTCTGCATATGAGGGTCCCCCAGGTAGAATTCCATCTCTCGTGACATGTTGGGAGCCATTCTTGCCTGTCCTCCACCTGTACTTCCAACAAGAAGTTTTCCGTTGTTATTCTGAAAGATACTGAAACCATTTTATTAAAGAAGGATTTCTAATGATAATGTTGAGTCTCTGTATTACAGTAACAGAATCACTATCTTCATGAAACACTAGCCAAATTTAAAAAAAAAAATAGGTATAAACAATTAATTAGCAACCACTTAATTTCCCAGGGAATGGAACGTTGGTTGGAAATGCCCACGTACCTAACGGAGATAGGGTTACTTAATAAAAGAATTGTCACAGAAACAGATTTTTCACGTAAACCTTTAATTATTCATTCTCTTTAGTCTATTGAAAGTTAAAGAAATGGATTCCTATTCCAAAATACGCTGATTCTTTCCAGATTTCTACATGTTTTATCCCATACAATGACCACTTTCATACAGTCGAAGGAACGGTTTCAGTGTTACCTTACAGATTCCTTTACTATACTATATTGTGGCTATTCAACTGGACTCCACATTAAACTTAAACCAAAGTTAATTGATCTAATATGGCAGTTACAGTTCCTCTCATCTGGGGGAGCCTGTACTGTAACTAACGCATTGTAGATCAATACAACGTCAACAGTGGAGAATTTGTCAGCTTCAGTAGCATAAATTTAAGGGATTTCTATCACAAGTGATATCAAAGCATATTTTGATGGGTAACAACATATTACAGAACAGTGCTGTCTTGGACAGTCGTGGTTTTAGATTTCTCAATGCTAGAGGCTTTATAGAGACACACACACACACACACACACACAGACACACACACAATGAGCTCTGTACGGAAGGAGCTTGACCATCTGTAGTGTCAACTTTGCTCTAGAACTTCATGAGAATAGAGTCCAACACAAGGACTTCAGGACTGTGCCTGACATACAGTACATGTAGGTCTCTATCCCAAGCATAGTCACTGTTTATGTCCCTGAAATTCATAGGAATGCAATACCAAGAACCCAATAGTAGTAAAATCCCAAACCTTTTCTGGGCGCCACAGTGGTGACCTCGTTGTCGGTGTCATTGCACAGAGCCGTCACCTCAGCATCTTGTAACGGAACAGAGCCTTGATAAACGAGGGGCCCCATGAAATACTGCACTGCAAACAGTCAAAGGAATAGAATTAATGCTTCACTCCTGCAGCAGCAACTAATCCCTACAGTATTTCAATGCTATGTTAATCGGTGAAGATGTTGAGTGGAGACAATGTTTAAAAGTAGAAATTTCTATTTGTATCAAGAAAGGGAAGGTGTGTGTGATAGATACACACACACACAGTAGAAATAGCCGTGTTAGTCCAGTTGCGATCGTGCAGAGTAACGGAGTACTTCAGAATTAGATGATACCTTTTTTTTTTATTTGGACTAACAATTGATATTTTAAGACAAGCTTTCGTGACATCTCCTCTCTTCCTTATGTCAAACGATTCTGATTGATAAAGATTCCAGGAGGTTAAAACAGATGTAAAAAACCCAGAAAACAAAGTAAGACAGGAGATGTGACGAATTCATTGCAAGAGGATAAACAAATAGACAGGACAATACATGGATGAAAGGGTTACTGAGATATTTAGAGAACATGTAGGACCATATATCCATGAGCAGTGTGAGGGTGTGTGCAGCGGGGGAGAAGGGTTTGGAATGAAATCAAAGAGGTAGGGAGAAACATTACAAACCATGCTGATCGTGTATAAGAAACCCCATTTCAGCATTACGTCCTTTTGCTTTAGTGTCAATAATCATTGTCATTTTAAGTTAAAATATTTTCCGTTCTAGATCCTTGTAAAGATTATTTTGAGGATTTTGATGTTTAAATCATTTCTGGAATAATCTGGCCGTGAGAAGTGTGTCTCACTGGAGTACAAAATCTTCCTTCTTCATGGTGTGTCTGTGCAGATTGGTGTAAAGCAGACGTGGTGCCTATATTTAAAGAGGGAGCTAGATCACAACCAGGGAATTACAGACCTGTAAGCCTGGACATCAATAGTGGGGAAGCTACTTGAAGGTTTAGTATGGGGTAATATTCAGGAATACCCAATACTGTAGGTAGCAAAATTATTAGTAATAGTCAGCATGGATTTATGAAGGATTGATCATGCCAAACTAACCTTATTAGTTTCTTTGAGGAGGTAAATAGGAATTTAGACCAGGGTAATGCAGTTGATGTGGTCTACTTAGATTT
Source organism: Ascaphus truei (assembly GCF_040206685.1). NCBI lineage: Eukaryota > Metazoa > Chordata > Amphibia > Anura > Ascaphidae > Ascaphus > Ascaphus truei. The sequence goes on along the minus strand of NC_134488.1, from coordinate 42,933,640 downwards.
TGCAAAGGCTTTTGATATGGTTCCACACGAGGCGGGTATACAAAATAAACCAAATTGGACTCAGTAATAATATATGCACCTGGTTTGAAAACTGGTTGAAGGAGACAATAGAGGGTTGTCATAAATGGAACTTTTTCAGGTTGGATTAAAGTCGTGAGTGGAGTACCTCAGGGATCGGTACTGGGACCCCTGCTTTTTAACTTGTTTATTAATGACTTTGAGGTTGGCATCGAGAGCAAAGTCTCCATCTTTGCTGACAATACTAAATTGTGTAAGGTAGTAGAATCAGAGCAGGATGTAATTTCTCTCCAGAAGGACTTGGAGAGACTGGAAACTTGGGCAGGTAAATGGCAGATGAGGTTTAATACAGATAAATGTAAGGCTTAGCAATAGTACCCAAAATCATGCAATAGCTGCAATGTCAAACAAGATCTTATCTTGTATTCAATGGGGACTGGATGGAAGGGAACTAAACATAATTAAAGCATTAGTAAGACCACACCTTAAATATGGAGTACAGTTTTGGGCATCACTCCATAGAAAAGACATTATGGTATTAGAGAAAGTGCAGAAAAGAGCCACAAAATTAATAAAGGGGATGGATAATCTGATTTATGAGCAGAGGCTACCCAATTAGATTTATGTATATTAAAAAAGGTGTCTAAGATGGGATATGATAATTATATACAAATATATCCGGGGAAAATACAGGGAGCTGTCAAAAGAACTATTCATCCCAAGGGCAGTACGAAGGACACAGGGTCATCCCTTAAGATTGGAGGAAAAGAGATTTCAACAGCAATAATGGAAAGGGATCTTTACAGTAAGGGCAGTTAAAATGTTGAATTCATTACCCATGGAGACTGATGGCAGATACAATATACATCTTAAAAAAAAAGAAAAAAAGTTGGACATCTTTTTAGAAAGGAAAGATATACAGAGATATATCAAGTAAGTAAACATGGGAAGGAAGTTGATCCAGGGAGAAATCTGATTGCAATTATTTGGAGTCTGGAAGGAATTTATTTCCCCCCCTTAGGAGATATCATTGGATGATATGTCATTTGGCTTTTTCTTGTTTGCCTTCCTCTGGATATATATGGGGGTATATAAATTAGGAGCTTACTGGTTTTCTCTGTTTTGCAATCTTGTCCAGCTGGTCACAGCTGTTTAAGGGAGGGTGGCTCCTCCTTCCCAGGTTCCATGCTCACCCCCATCCCACTATGCTTCCAAATGGTTAAGGATCATTAATTTTCCACACACGCAGGTCCATGCATGCAGTTTGGTGGTGACAAATCTAATTCAGATTGCTTTTCCTGGTATTATACAGGTAAATAAGAGCTTCCATCAAACTAAGAACTATGCAGCTAATCACAACAGCTTTATTATAAAGTTTTCTTCCTGGTATTATACAGGTTATTAAGAATTTGATTAGTGTTAGGACCTGCACAGATTTGGTCTACCTTGGCGTTTGGTGTGCAGGCTTAAGATACTTTGGCCAAAGAATCAAACTAAATGATCATATGTTTTTAGTTTAGATATACATATATATATATAGATATATAGGTACTTTACTGTGTATCTGTGTCATTGGAAGTAGCATTGGGCTCTGTCTGTGTTCTATGTTCTGTCCTTGATTTTAATTATATATAGAAAAGATAAAGAAAAAGCACCCGATCCTTGTATAAAATCAGATATGAAAGGTTTACTATTCTATGGACAGACAAATGTACACTCACACTTTGTCAATAAAATAAAGGCATGTTATGGGACCAGCCCATGCACCAGATGGACGTGAGACTTCACAGCCGTCCTCCATTTGAATGCGGTGGAAATTACTGCAAATGGATGTTGCTGCTGCTGTAGTCACCGAAAAGGTATTTTTCCTTCAAAGCGGAACACCTCTGTTCAGTGTGGCCACCATTAGCCTCTCACCAATCAGTGACCAGGGAAATCCTTCACTGACGTCCTCATTCTGGCGTCTGGACTGCTCGACCACCGTAGTTCCTATGCCACGTGACCCTTTATATATATATATATATATATATATATATATATATATATATATATATATATATATATATATATATAAATTAGACTGTAAGCTCCTCGGGGCAGGGACTCCTCTTCCGAAATTTTACTTTTATGTCTAAAGCACTTATTCCCATGATCTGTTATTTATATTATCTGTTATTAATTTGATTACCCCATGTATTACTACTGTGAAGCGCTATGTGCATTAATGGCGCTATATAAATAAAGACATACAATACAATACAATATATGTAGCCCCTTTTCTGACGCTCACAAAGAGACTACTGGTCACTGTACACAACCTGTGGCTCCAGGAGATCTGAGCCTCCGCTAGCTGGGAGCTTGGGGTAACACTTATAGCGCAGCGCCTCCACTGTGGAGGGTTTTTGTCACTTTTTTTACTCACCATAACTTAACTCAGTATGGTAAACCCCATCCTTTCGCTTCATTGCATAGCCAGTTAACCAACCCCACACTGATGAGACCCATTAAGGTCGAAACAGCTGTCTGTGGGTGGGTTTTCTGGCTATGCATCTTAACCCTGGCTGTGCTCAAAGCTGTGACCATGCAGCAAGCTTAAGCCTATAGGGAACCATGTATAAAATGATTTTTGAAGCAAAAAGTGGCTCATTTGCATGTCATTTCCTAGAATCCCTTGCTGCAGTGGAAGTGCTGTGTGCGGGGTGATAATGGTGAAAGGCAGGGTTGCAGACCGGCCTAAGACATGCAAATGAGCATACAGTATATTTACATTTGCTATATATATATTGTACTGCCGAAACGTTGGTTTTCATGGCACATTAAACCTTATTGTTGCTGATTAAGACCGTGTGCCTGTTTCTTCATTACCTACTTGAGATTTTCTTCACCCTTTGTCCATATTATAAACAGATCATCAATTGCTTCCGTAATATTTATAAGGTTTATGGAGGCATGTGGTAAAGAATCCCTGTTCAAGATTGACATATTGCGGGGCCATCCTGGTGCCCATTGCAGTCCCCATTAGTTGTAGATAAATGTCCTGGCTGAAGCTGAAGTAGTTGTGCGTGAGGATGTATTCTATCAGTTTGGTTATTACTTCAGCGCTGTATTTCTGATCCAGGGGAGATGTTACAAGGAATAACAAGCATGCTGCAGTGCCATCCTTGTGGGGAATGTTACTGTACAGGGATTCTACATCCATAGTAACTAGTAGTGTGTTGGATGGTACAGTACAGTAGTTGTTTAGTTTAGAAAGTCAGTGGTATCTTGTATGAAGCTGTTGGTGTTTGTGACTAGTGGTTTTAGGATATTCTCAACGTTGGCCTGATATTTGTTCAGTGAGTATATCCATACCTGTTATAATTGGTTGGCCAGGATTTTGGGAAGCATGTGGAAGATACCAACTCCTGCGTTGTTAGGTATTAGTAGCTCCAATTCTGGTTGCAGGTGATTAGGGAATGATTTGAGGAGATTCCCGAGTTGCTTTATATATTCCTGGGTTGGATCATGGGTCAGTTTCTTGTTGTAGATGTCTATTACCTTCTATGTATTTATTTGTATCCATAACCACCACTGCACCTCCTTTTGTCTGCTGGTTTGATGCTGTGGTTGGTTGGCAGTTCCATGATTGCAGATCTCTCCATGGGGGAAAGGTTGTACATTATTTTTTTCTGCTGTGCTGACGCTAGTGAGGAAACTCGGAATATGAAGCGGTAGATGTAGCCGTCTAGTTTGCCGCTGTGAAATAAGTGCACTCCGTCATTCTGGGGGTGCTCTCGTTTTTGCGGAAATATTCTTTCAGTCGTAACTCCTGAAGAATTCTTCTAGGTCGGAGTATAATTGGATTTGATCCATTTTGGTGCTGGGACAGAATGTTAGTTCCTTAGAGAGAATGGGGAGAGCTCTGGTTTTGACAGTTCATAATCAGACAGGTGGTGTGTAACTCCCAGGACGGCTGTGCGTTCTTCTGGGCTGACAGCGACTATCTGTTTTGAAAAGTCATTTGAGGTATCTAATCCCAAGTTCCTGCCATGCTGGTGGTTAGCTGCTTATACAGTGGCAGAGTTGATAGGCATTTTGTTTGTATGAAATACCTCATGTTGTGTCCCTGCTCTGCTGTCATACTGAGACAGGTACTGTAGTTTCCTCTGTTACTTGGGCAAGTTTACAGCTTTTTCCAGCTGATCAGTATTTGCAATCTTCTGCATTTGCAGAGTTTGGAGTATTCTCCGTTTTTGGCATTTTAATACATATTTTTTTTTTTATATAGATATAAAATAAAGATGGGCACACCAAAAAGGTATACAAAGTGACTTTTTTGATTCAATAAAAGACACTTTTTGTATACCTTTTTGGCGGGCCTGTCTATCTCTTTATTTGCAATAATTGTGTGATAGTAGCACCCATTCCAGTACTCTGTATTACCCTGATTAGGGTATTCCCCAAATCGCCCCACATTGCTACATATACAGTACATACACATCATTGGTTAAGGTGCTATAGTACTGCGGAGTAAGGAGAACATATAGTACTGCGGAGTAAGGAGAACCTATAGTTCTGCGGAGTAAGGAGAACCTATAGTTCTGCGGAGTAAGGAGAACCTATAGTACTGCGGAGTAAGGAGCACCTATAGTACTGCGGAGTAAGGAGAACATATAGTACTGCGGAGTAAGGAGAACCACTACTTCTGCATTCTCCATACTTTAGGACCACACTTCCACTTTCCTCGTTTATATTATTCTCATTGTATTGTACAACGTCATTGGACAGAAGCCTTACTCATTGTTATTGAGCCTCACTCACTGGAATAGAGTGAATCCACGGGTTCTTAACCCCAATCTTCAAGACCCCAACAGGTCAGGTTTTCAGGATATCCCTGCTTCAGCCCAGGTGGCTAAGTTGAAGACTGCGCCACCTGTGCTGATGCAGGGATATTCTGTAAATCTAGGAAAAAAGGGGGGGTCAAGGTGTGCTCCAATCTTATGACAACTAGATCAACAGTTAGCAATCTTCATGGACCCCAATATAGCAGTGTGGGTATAAAATGAATTGGCCTGTGAGTCACTCATAACAGCATGTAGAATAATGTCCTCATAGTAATTAAGGCAGTCCAGGTTAGAGTACTCAACTATAATGGTCATACATGAAAAAATATATTCCTTACCCACTTCTGCTGTCTGTAGGGGTCCGCTGTGGCATGCCAGCCATGGAGGAAATCCAAATACATGTAGAACAAAGAAGCAAAAGGCGCACTGCCAGGGAGTCAGGTGGTGCAAAAAATAGAATCCATTTATTTCAGAACATCTCTGATGACAAACATAACCCCAGGGGGGGGGCAACAAACAACCTCCTACGCGTTTCGGACGATAAAGGACCTACCCGTCCGAAACGCATAGGAGGTTGTTTGTTGCCCCCCCTGGGGTTATGTTTGTCATCAGAGATGTTCTGAAATAAATGGATTCTATTTTTTGCACCACCTGACTCCCTGGCAGTGCGCCTTTTGCTTCTTTGTTCTACATGTATTCTGTAAATCTAACCTGTTGGGGGCCCTTGAGGATTGGAGTTGCCCAGTTATTGACTGAGCCACTCACTTTTATGGTTATCCCTGCTTTAGTACAGGTGGCTCAAGCAGTGGCACAGTCTTTGACTGAGCCACCTGTGCTGAAGCAGGAATATCTTAACCTGACCTGTTAGTGGCCCTTGGGGACTGGAGTTAGCCACCGCTGCTGTACACTCTCTAATATATCTTTATATGTATGCACTAATATTTGAGATTGGCAAAGTAGAAAAGGTTCAGTAACTACATGGGAGTTTGACGTTATTACATGTCTTTGGCCAGGCTAGTACTATGATAAGATTGCTCGTCAGTAAAGGGACGTGTAAGGCTCGGATTATACCAGATGCCGCTGAGTGGCAGCGCGATCCGGTGACGTTGCCCTGCGCTGCCGCCGAGCGGCATCTTGATCACACAGGGGAGAAGAGGGGACAGGAGGCGTGGCGGAGGTGTGGCAGTGAGTGGTTCGCCCTCATTGGCAAAGCCACTCGTGTGACGCGGCTGTCACCCGCCAGAAACAATTTTCAAAATCTCTCCAGGAGTTTGCCGCCTTGCAGCTCCAGGCAGCGCGCACGTCGCCAATGGTATGTTTCCTTTCATGGTTTTTATGTATGGGACAGGGAACACAAAGCAGAGATTTCACCCTGCACGAGCCAAAATGTTTCGTGAACCCAAAATATTACTTTAAAAGAAATGTAATCGAACTCTCGTCAATAATGCCAAAAATCAGTGAGACGCACAGAAAATCAGCGTGAGGCGCCACGTCTGACTGTCACGTGTACAAAATATAGGGTTGCTCAATCATGCAATTAAGCCAAAATGATACAGGATTATTTAAGACCCCAATAAAATGCATCTGATCTCGGACCAAAAATGTGGGTGAAACCCTAATTGGCAATGATTTAAGCCGATTACTCGTGTAAACCGTGTGCAAAGAAAGTTGTTTGTTTTGGAGGGGGAGAGGGCGGGGGGTCGTTGATCTGACCCTTTAAATCGAATACACTGTATAAGTCACACACCTAGAATATAAAGTCCCGCCGCCGTTCCTGCAAGAACTCCAACGGCGAGCAGAAGGACGAGGGTCTTCTTCACACTGCGGGGGCAATCCTTGGATGTCTCTAAGCAAGAAAGCATGTGATAGTTGATGTATCCTTTGTATCAAGTTGGTGACACTATAGGGAGTGCTGAACATAAAAATGTTAACCTGCAGAACTTACAATCTAATTTTGGTGCTTGAGGCACAAGGCATTAAAGGTACCGGCCTCGGGTTACAAGACGCTGGTTTTAGGATTTGAACGGGGGGGGTAACCCACCTCGCAGGGGATTGTTATTACGCTCAGTCAGTACCTTTACTCACCGAGCCAACATCACAGGTGAAATGCTCATAACTGCCCCGAAGAGCTTGCAATCAAATTGATGGATGATAAGTAGTCGCACGAAGATTGTATTCTATTTTTTACATGGTGATGCCAAAGCAAACATCACCCCAACTTCAGCACCCTACTGGAGTTCATGGAAATCACTTTCTAAGGTCTCCCGGCAGCAAAATGGGCGCTAACCCAGTGCAAAAAAAGTCCAATTCCTTCCATTCCACGGGGTTCCTATTCCTTGATGAATCTGGTGATGTTTTTTTGCACTGGTTTATACCCCGTCTGGCAGCCGAAAGACGTCAGTAAGAAGAACCCCTTTGTGTTACACCGGTTCCATGCATTATTTATAATCTCCGGGCCCTTCCAGTGGGTGGCTGTTTCTCTGCACGCACTGCATGTTCTGGTCGACGTTGAATGTGTAAACATGGGTGGTCAAGTCTAACCAAAAATCACTTGCGCGCGCTCGGTGGGATCCTGATCACATGACCTTCATTCTCAGTGCTTTGGGACTATTTGCAGTAGTAAGTTCGGGCTGTTGTAACCAGTGTAACTGGTTCGGATCCCACTATCAGCTCTCCCTGGGGCTTTGGACATGTTCCTTTATCTCCCAGAGCCGGAGGCACCAACATTACCTAATGTCTATGACACATGTTCATATTTGAAGTACAAACCATCAATTTCCTTACCCAGTCTCACAACATTCCCGGAGAGAGACCCAGGGCCTATGCACACGGCTTACCTGGTTCAAGAGATCTTTGAACCCCTACCAGATCCCTTTTGATCTTGCTGGTATGTTTGTGGTGCTCAGCATTATTCTGTGCCAAGGAATCGGATCCGGGGCTCTGGAGGCGGAGAGAGAGAGTAGCCAAATATTAGTCAAGCTCTTTGGGGGTTATTCGTTAAACTAGGATAGTGCCGATCAGGACACGAGCGCACAGAAACTCCCATGGATGCTACAGGTGAGTAGTCTCACTGCTAACCCCTCTGGCCAATGAAAGTGTGAAGAGGTGTGAACGGAGGGGTTCTCAACTCCAGTCCTCGACCCCCCCCAACAGGTCTGGTTTTCAGGATATCCCTGCGTCAGCACAGGTGGCTTAGTGAGCCACCTGTGCTGAAGCAGGGACATCCTGAAAACCAGACCTATGGGGGGAGGGGGGGGGGGTCTTGAGGACTGGAGTTGACTACCCCTGTTCTATACTGCAGTATGTTCAATTTTAGAGAGATTTTTCCCCGTATTGATCTAGTTATCAAAATGCACCCAGTTTATCCCCTACGCTCGTTTTCTTCTACCTCTAACACCTAGAACACTTTCCTCCTAATTTATTCTACGCCTCTCAACACCCCTCTCCCAAGACTTCCAGCGCACATTGTGGGATATGTACAAAACATCGCTATTGGCAATTTGGTCTTAAAAACAGACGCACAGAAGATGCACAACAAGATGTGTTGTGCGGTGGGTGCGTAAATGTCTCTTTCAATGACACTGGGGTGTAGGATTGGAGGCGGAGTTTGTATGGTGCACATATGAACTATACTGGCTGGTCCATGAACTATACACCTCATACACAGACCTTGAACCCCTGGCACACACACACCAGAACGCCCTCCTACTACTGTAGCTGTGTATGTTCTCCCCACTTAGATTCTAAGCTATTTGGGGTAGGGAACCCTTTTCCTATTGTATTGTCTGAAGCGCAAATTCTCATTATGTGTTATATCAGTGGTGCACAAAGGGGGGGCGCCGGATATTTTTTTTGGGGTGGGTGGGGGGGGGGGGGGTAGGCAGGCGGTTGCAGAGGTCCCGCACTCTTCCCCGAGACATTTAAATGAAATCCCGGGGGATCGCGTGAGGCCACTGCAACTCACTTACCCGGGTTCAGACGTGTTGCTGTGATACGTCGCCATGGCAACACCGCATCAAATGACGCCACGGTGTCATGCGCAGTGACATCACACAATCTCCATGGCAACGGGGTCACGTGACCCCACAGCGCCATTTGACGCCGCCAAACCAGGTAAGTGGGGCGCGAGAGTGAGGGGGAGCAGGCAGGGGGCGCAGCTCAAAAAGTTTTCGCTCCCCTGTATTATATTATGTCACGTGTATCATAAAGTGCTATATACGTGGAATGCGCTATACAAAGATATACATACATATGCAGATATGTATAACAAATTGCAATAATGCGCCACTCTTGTGAACCAATTGTCCGTCAATTCTGGTCATAAAAGACAAAATAATTGTTAATGCATTCCTATGCATGGACATGACCCACAATAAGAAAACGTGCCCTGAATGGGAGAAAGTGAATAATGACATCACCAAATGCTGCTAATGATTTTAGGTGAAAAAAAAGTATTTTGGGGGGAACAAAGTGCATTCCTTCAATTCATTTTAAAAAACAACAATTGTTTATACATTGTGCCTGTTATCGCCATTTCAAAATGTTCCGTTCTTTCCAGTCTGCTGCCGGCAGGACATATGAAGAAGAGACTTGTGAGGTTTGGAAAGCGCTATACAGAATCACATGATCACCGCAGAATTCTGAAAGGCGTCAGTTCAACTTGTAGATGTTTAGTTTGTTTGAAACAATGTGTCAGTGTTATTAGCTCTACAAGGCAGGTTCAATCACCCTTTAAATAACTGTTTCTTATTTCTATCTTGGGGAAAAAAAGAATATTGTCGGATACACGAGATTCAAGCAGATCAGTTTATCTGTCGGCTTCAGAATGATTTTGTAAACAGAGGCTCAGAGCAGAGATAACTATTCTGAAGACTGATGTCCTCAGCAAAAAAATTAGATAAAGATTGTAAAAAACAAAAACAAAGCGTTTGTTTACTAGAGAAGTGATAAAACGTAAATAAAAAACCCATTTACGAATACTTCTAATAAAGCTACCGGAACTATAAAAACATGACACAGTAAGTAACGGCAAACATACCAGATTTCCCATGTCTGTTTCAATGTATCTTGGGCACATTCCGATATTTTCAGCCCAACAAGTAGAATAAATAGATGAATAAAAACAGCTTATGTTCCACAGGAAATTATTACAGATGTTCCTGCCATGTTGATCCAAAGCTGAGGTGTATGCTGGGTACACGCGCTTTTTGCCCTGTGCAGTAGCTGAGCGTTGAAGGGATGTCCAGCGGTGGCCTCTAGTTAAATAGTCAGCGAGAACAGATTGTTATCTGGTGTAAAGAGAGAGTCACATCAGCAGAGCTCAGCTGAATTGGGTTTGTTATTTCAACTCTGGGGTCACGAGCCCTGGCTGGACTAGTCTGCACTACCTGTTATATACAGCAGGGGTGCTCAACTCCAGACCTCAACCCCTCCAACAGGTCAGGTTTTCAGGATATCCCAGCTTCAGCACAAGTGGCTCAATCATGGGCTCAGTTGGAGACTGAGCCTCTGATTGAGCCACCTGTGCAGAAGCAGGGACTGATGGATCCACCTGTGCTGAAGCAGGGACTGATTGAGTCACCTGTGCTGAAGCTGGGACTGATTGAGCCACCTGTGCTGAAGCAGGTATATCCTGAAAACCTGCCCAGTTGGGGGGGGGGGGGGGGGGGGAAGCTTGAGAGTAGTTATCATAGTATACAGATCAAGCAGCCAGGACCATTACAATATGACCTGGTTACGATACAGCCAAAAAGAATTACCATGCACCCTGTGTCTGGTCAACAGCGCAGAGGGAAATGTTTCCACGTGAAAGCAGCGTTCATAGAAACATGCCAGACTGAGTTCCCCATTTATCCTAAGGCGCTCTAGTTTTACGATGTAAAATCCAGCGGGCTTCCCTCTGTAGTAACAACATATCATTGTCCCCACCTCTATTAGAGCGTAGCACACAGTCAATTGGCATGAACCAAAATGCCGATCTCTGATATGCAAATTCCACAAAACATCTGACCACCGGTTGCTGCTTAAGATCCGGACGTAACGATGTAAGGATAACATGATGCATGACCTATGCTGAGCTATCCGCTGTTTCAGTTTCCTTTTTGTCTTACCAATGTATATTAGATCACAGGGACATCTGATAAAGGTGCACCACAAAACAAGAATCACAGGTCAGTCGTTGTTTGATTTAAATCCTACAGTAGCTCCTTTCCTGTTCACTGTGCATTCATACTTCCTTTAGTGTGTGGCTCCCAGCTGGCATGCTACCACTGAAGAAGGTCCCCCTGGGGACTGAAATGTCAGGCATATGTATACATTGTGGACCCAATAAAGCACATTTTTTTGTGATTATCTCTTGTGTTGTGCTCTCTAAGGATCCGTACAGACTAAGTATTAACCCTTTATCGTGCACCACAGTTGCTGAGACCTTTTTTTTTTCAGTGTGTGTGTGTGTGTGTGTGTGTGTGTGTGTGTGTGTGTGTGTGTGTGTGTGTGTGTGTGTGCGCGCGCGCTTTCTCTGTATGTATGTATGTATGTATGTATATATATGATGCAGAGGAAATAAAATGTATTTAAATAAATGTAAGGTAGATAATACACACAGGACATAAAGAGTAAAATTCACGTAAAGGTATCTTTACACACAGACTCCTGGTACAGATCAGCTGAGATGGATGGGGGAGACCTTTATGTATACCCACTGAAAGCCAGTTGCCTTTAGACCTGCTGCTGGAACGCTCACACAGCAGAAACGACCGCAGACAGAGTCACAGTGAGAGCAGGCACAGTGGGAGATGGTAACGGTCTCACCTCTTGCAGCTGATCAACACGAGGTGCCAGAGGGAATCTCGGTATACAGGAGTCCCTTAGTTTATGTGTTTGGCTGATTGTGTGCTTCAGCAGAATGTTATATGTGGGGTTTGTTGAACTACAGCAGATGAGAAACCTGGCTGGTCCTGCAAACGCCAGACCGGCTTTGTCTCTTGGTATTTTAGGAGCAGGTGAGGCGGAGCGTATAAATGGATGATTGCGCTATCACAATCCCACCTCTGCCAGAGAGCAGGGAGGCTGAACATGTGTGGGACTAAGTACACTGCACAGGATTGGTGGACAACACGAACACGCATAAGCACTCACAGCTCACCGGGTTTGAACAAAAATAAAAGAAAATGTATTAAACTACAGAATTCAAAAAAACATAATAAGGACAAAACATAGGGGGTTCTCCTCCCACGCGTTTCACGCTATCATAGCGCTTTCTCAAGGAGCATAAAACAGAGGGTATGTTAACTGGTTTATATAGCCCCTACTTTTGGCAAACACAGCTGATGTAGATTGTATGTAATCATCAGATAATAATGTATGCAATAGCAAATACGTAGTTGGTCTAATGTTGTTAACATGGTGGAATCCGTTCTATTATATATTAAACTAGCTGAGAGCCCCGGCGTTGCCCGGGATGTTTGTGGTGTGGGTGTGGCATTTGGGTGGGGAGTGGTCCACGCGGCCCATGTGCGGTGGTAGTGCTGCTGTGGCTGTACTGATGGTGATTGTATTGGTGTGCTGATTTGGGAGGGTTTGGTGCTGATGTGAGGGTGCGGATGTGGGTGTGCCGATGGGGGAGGTGCAAAGGTGGCGATGTGTGGGTGCTGATGGTGTTGATGGGGGCTGGGAATGGTGGGGAGGCGAGAATGCCAGTGTGCTGGGGGGGCATACCGGTGTGCTGATGTGGTGGTGCTGGGGTGTGTGTGTGTATACATGTTTGTGTGTATACATTGTATGTGTGTGTGTGTATACATGTGTGTGTGTGTGTATGTGTACGTGTGTGTGTATACACGTGTGTGTGTATACACGTATGTGTGTGTATACACGTATGTGTGTGTATACACATGTGTGTGTATACACGTGTGTGTGTGTATACACGTTTGTGTGTATACACATGTGTGTGTGTATACACGTGTGTGTATACACATGTGTGTTATACATTGTGTGAATGTATATATTGTGTGTGGTGTATACGTGTGTGTGTATACCACATGTGTGTGTATACACGTGTATACATGTTTGTGTGTGTGTATACATGTTTGTGTGTATACATTGTATGTGTGTGTGTGTATAAGTGTGTGTGTGTGTGTGTGTATACATGTGTGTGTGTGTGTATACATGTGTATGTGTTATACATGTGTGTGTGTGTATACATGTGTGTGTATATACATGTGTGTGTATATACAATGTGTGTGTATACACATGTGTGTGTGTACACATGTGTGTGTGTGTACACATGTGTGTGTACACATGTGTGTGTGTATACACGTGTGTGTGTGTGTATACACGTGTGTGTGTGTATACATGTGTGTGTGTGTGTATACATGTGTGTGTGTGTATACATGTGTGTGTGTGTATACATGTGTGTGTGTGTGTATACATGTGTGTGTATACATGTGTGTGTGTGTATACATTATGTGTATGTATACCTGTGTGTATACGTGTGTGAGGTGTATACGTGTGTGTGTATGTGTACATGTGTGTGTGTGTATGTCTCCATGTGTGTGTGTGTATGTCTCCATGTGTGTGTGTACGTGTACATGTGTGTGAGTATCGTGTACATGTGTGTGTGTGTACGTGTCTACGTGTACATGTGTGTGGTGTGTGTGTGTGTGTGTGTGTACGTGTACATGTGTGTGTGTGTGTGTGTGTGTGTGTGTGTGTGTACGTGTCTACGTGTACATGTGTGTGTGTGTCTACGTGTACATGTGTGTGTGTCTACGTGTACGTGTGTGTGTGTCTACGTGCGTGTGTGTACGTGTACGTGTGTGTGTGTGTGTGTGTAACGTGTGTGTCTACGTGTGTGTCTATGTGTGTGTGTGTCTACGTGTGTGTGTTTGTGTCTACGTGTGTGTGTTTGTGTATACGTGTGTGTGTGTGTATACGT